>NC_056737.1:1927044610-1927109610 GCF_019279795.1 Protopterus annectens | reverse complement strand
ATTAATCTTTTTGGAGGACCAGTTTGCCTGCACCACAGTGTTGTTTATATATATATATATATATATATATATACACTACAATAACAACGCTTGTGCAAATGACCTTTTAAGGACATCAGATGTTTCAGCCATATGGCTCCTGAATGTCTGTGACTTTTTACTTTTTCTTTCTAAGTCTTATATACTTAAAAAGCTGGTAGAATAATAGGGTATGCATTAGTATATAGCACCTGAAGGATATGAAGTCTGAAATGGCTTTTATCATTTAGTGACTGCAGTCGTCAAGTTTGGACTAAGAAAGTATGGATGAATGGCAGAGCTGTTGCATTTAAACTAGAGGATATTGGAACGGAGTGTACTACTATGACAGAATTTACATTCAAAATGCTGTCAATAAACGGTCATATTCTGGACATTGGCTAAAGCTATCAAGTAAGATCTGGTTAATACGTGTAGAGAAATAAGGTATACAAGTACCTGTTTCAGGCTTTAGTTTTGCAAACATAATTAAATCCCCTAAAAACATGGTGATGTGACTGTAGGTATGATTAAAAGAACACAGACTGTGCAGTTGGGATGTTGACACAAATGCAGTTGACAGTCAGAATTTAGTCTTTCACTACTGTTGAAGCTTAGATTTCTCTTATACTGTTTTGCCAGAATGCATGAGAGGGCAGCTTGAATAGTTGCAAAGACAACATTGTGAATATTTAAGTAGTGTTATACCAGAATCACTGCAATGACTTCCAAATACTGTCTAGAAGGTATATATTTCAACCAACAGCAATATTTTCAAAATTTTACAAACAGAATATGGAATGGAATGGAAGGAGACAGAAAAAGTATGTCTGTTCATCTGCTTCATTGGAAATACAAAGGCATAAAATGCAAAGTGTTAAAGCACAAGGTATAATCTACTACTGATATTCTAGAAGGCACAGGATGCTTGAAGACAAACTATCATATCAAACTATCAACAGAAGTACTGATTATACATGTCCCGCAGGGAGAATCTACAGCTCTTAAGACCATTGAACAGGAGCTCAGACTCGGTGTGGTAGACAGAATGTACTGATGGGTCAACATCATGATAATTATGTACTTAAGCAAGATACACTCATGACTTGCATAAAGCAACAGGATATTATTAAATAGATTAAAAGAGAACATCATCCTCTACATATTGTTGAAGAAATATTTGCCCTTATACGCAGTGCTAAGTTCTTTTCAGTATTGATGTAAACTATGGATTTTGGCAGATTAAACTGGATGATGCAAGCTCGGAGTTTGTATACTTTAAACTGCCTTTGGTAAGATACATATTTCTGAGACCACCTTTTTGGAACTTGACTAGCATCACCAGTATTACAAAGAGCAGTGCCTAATATAAGTAATGGACCAGAATGTGTTCTGAATGTTATCAATGACATTCTAGTTTGAGGTGCTACAAGGTGAAAATGTGAAGGCAGTCTGATCAGACTGAGGGAAGAATAAAGTTATAAGGTCTGATGCTATAGAATACCAAATATCAGATTGGAGTTATACCCCGGATGTACAAGGATCATTTACTTAATGCTAATGAATTACATCCAGATGCAGATAAAGTGGATGCTTTAATAGTACACATGCAAACTGCTACTTATAAACCTTCATTAAAGTAATCACTGGATATGGTTCAATATCCAGTTTTATGTCTCATGTGTCAGAAATACCTGTAGCTCTAAGAAATTTGGTTAAGCATGGCACAGTTTGAATCAGGTCAGAGGATGAAGCTAAAAGCCCTGAACTGCTAAATGCCATGATGTGGAATTACCAGTTACATTACAAATGCATGCAGGCCAGAAAGGGTTATGAGCAGTACAAGTGTATAAGGACACATCTGTTGCCTGTGAATTAAAAGCACTATCAAATGCACAAACCAGATATGTGCAGATAGAAATGGAGACACTGGCAGTCTGGCAGTTAGCATAAAGGATTAAAGGTATGGGCTGTTAAAAACCTGCTAAACTGTAGTCCAGTATTTGATTCCCTTAGCCTCCATTTACCTGCTGCATGACTCTGAGCAAGTTATTTAACCAGACAGTGCTCTGAGAAAATTGAGCTTGGCTCTTCAATGGTCTCCTGGATCACATACCTCTAGTACCTTGACAAATAAGTAGTATGATTTACGACTCAGATACGAGTTACTGTTGAAAAATAGCTTGAATTGAAAGCGGCTACTAGAGAAGATACAGAGATGCAACTTCTATATAAGGCCATTCTTACAGCATGGTCAGATAGTGTGCACCAAATGCATCCATTAATCAGGCATTCCCTGTATTCATAGACCTTTGTTCATGGAAGATAAAAGTTATTATTCCATCTCAAACCAAATGCTGTTTGAAATTATATGATTATCACCTGGGAGTGTCAAAGGAGAGACAAAGATATAGTAGCCTAACACTGAAGTGGTAAAAAATTGTCATCCTAGTGACATGTACAAAAATTAAAACAAAAATTAGTTAATTCCACATAAAATTTCAATATTGTCATGGTTAAAGTTGGGAAATTACTTATTTCAATATAATAACTTCAACTTGCTATTCTGTGCTTCTTTCTATTCCAAGTAGTACAGCTATTTCTATGATTAATGTGTTCAAATTGATTTTTGGAAGACATTTATTTTATTTATTTATTTAGTTAGTTAGTTAACGTTTGTTGACCAGGAAAGTCTGATTAGGACACAGCCTATTTTCAGCGGAGGACCAGGGAGAACTCTGGCATACCAAAACCTGTCATGTGATTCAGTGGTCTACAGTTCACCTGTCAGTATTTCAGAAGTCTTTCTACAGAGTGGAGGCTCACATCAAGAAGAAGTAGCAGGAGCTGAATGGATAGGTTCAGCATATGATGTAAACAGTGAAAATATTTTCAATAAATGTGGTATAGATAACAAGAGAGACTGTTACTTTTCATTATTGGAATGTGGAAACATAACATTACAAGTTTTGGGGCTTTTATCAGCTCATTTATTGATTGGAAATTGCACTGAATTACTAAACTTTCTACATCCTTTTTGCTACTAGTGCCTGAGAGTAAATTGCCAGGAGATGATCTTTAAAAGAGACAAAACAAAAATAGGGATTTTTCTAGGTTAACGGATAAAGAAGGAGTAAGAATGTCTGTTGATGAAACATTTGAGCAGAAATTGCAGATTTAAGCTGTGATTGCTCAGCGTGCAAATTCAAGATGATATATGTTACAAGAGGATGACATGCCACTGAATAAAAAAGTGGAAGACATTTGTTTACATTGTCAGAAAAAAAACAGAGATTCAGCTGAATGCATGTAACATGGAAATGATAGAGTTCAGTACAGTGTTCATCTATAGCCACAACTTCATCTATTTAATCTCATCCTGATGTTACTGTCAAATTTTCAACTAAACCAGCCAGATGGCAGGGGCAGAGAGGAGAAAGCCCTGACTATGCTATAAGTAACCCAAGTTTGATTAGTTGTTTGGGTGCCTGTAGGAGCTAACCATTGAGGATGAGGGTGAGCAGCTGCTACCATTTCACCCACCCTGGGGGGGAGGAGATGGCAATGGCCTGACACAATGGTGGTACTAAATGTTCACATAGCAGAGTTCCAAAAAAGATGATCCCATGCTGCCATAGTGTACTTGGACAATGCAGCTGAAGGAAAAGTGGTGTATGGAAGACCCTAGGATCAGCAGGCTGGCCTGATCCCTATCACCTGACTCTCAATGGGGATTGGAGACCTCATAGGACTTTCTGGATAGGAGCAAATGGACTGTTGTTCTCACCTAGTCCAGGAATACCCACCTCTCATTTTACTAGATCCACTGAGCCATCTGAGTGAAGATAGTGAAACCATCAGGCAAGGTTCTTGGGAGGGGCTTTCAACAACCTACCTATCATAATGCTGCTGCTAAGAGAGGTTTTGGATTGAATCACATTTCTGTTAAAAAGCTGCAGGACAGTCTATATTATATGTATTATGGTAGACTTGTGGTAGACAGTTTAAGAAACAACTGGAATATCTGACCATACATTATAGTTTAGTGAAATAGTGTAATGTTTTTCTGTATTATGTAATAGTCCCATGACTCACTAGTTACAGCATTACAGTTGGCTATACCAGTGCAATATGTAATTGTATATAGTGTCTTGTGTTTTTCTAGGAGCTGAACCTGATAGTCAGAAAGCCACATGGAGAAAATAAACAAATGCATAAATAAAGAAGCCAACATCAGCTTAACTGATCCTCCTTTCTGTCCTCTGCTTTTGAAGCACACTGCTCTTAGTATTGAGTTGGTGAACAATGCTGATGTTTATAACCTTTAGACAACCTATCACCACATACCTAAAGTCATAACAGGTGTGTTGTCGGTCACCCATCACTGTAATTCTTTGGGTTCTTTTAGATGTCTGAAGTTTCCCCACCCACCCACACACCCATCCACCCACCAGGATTACTGTGCACCTAGCTCAGGATGTCATCAGTAACTTTTGGAAAGAATGCATTTGGAAAGAATGCATGCAGGAAACATCCACTTTGGATCGAATCAAAGGCTACCGTCAAATTACATTATTTACAGAAGTTAGGAAAAAATGGTATTTCAACACCAAATGGACTCTTTCATTTATAGAGTCCTGCTTTTTGGACTTCAAGGCGCATCCGTCACATTTCAGAGGTAGTTGGACATAATTCTTAGATCTTATGCCAGATATTCAACAACCTACCTGAATTATAATAATTTCTGAAGATTAGAAAAGGCAACTCCTTAAGGTTCAACCATTTTAGAATTCCTGTATCAAGCAGGGCTGACTGTTAATGGAATCAAGTATGGCAGGAACCCACTATAGGAGCAGTGTAATAGGCCAAGGAATACTGAAAACACTGGCTGAAAAAAAAGCTGAAGTGGTACAAAACTGGCCTATGTCAAACTCTGAAAAAGATGCTGTCTTTTTTAGGACTGGTTACTTATTACTGAAAATTTATTTCTAGTTTTGCTATTGGTTACCCCCATACATGTCAAGCAGAGCGCCTCCTTGGCCCTCTTCAAAAGGAACCTTGATGATTGGATGGGGGATAGGAAATTCACCCCAGGGATCACGTCAGTCACCCTGCTAGACAGGGGTCCAGGGAAGTAAATATTGTGGGAAGAAATATCCAGGGAATTGCTATGGTTAGGCTTGTATAGGCCCTAGGGTCGATAGCCTCATACCAACCTATGACCCTATGAACCTATGAACAAGGGTAAGTCTCCCTTGAAGGTTAAGAGGACAGTTGAAGCAGAGCAAGAAATGCTGTGTTCAGAGCTAATACTGCTATCTCCAGACTTTTACAAACAAGTTTTAGTACACACAGCTGTCTCTGAGGTAGGTATAGGAGTAGTCTCAAACTACAGATGGGAATAAGCATCCTGTCTGTTATATAAGAAATTCAGCAATGCTGATGGGGCATTATTTAGCTATAGACAGAGAATGCCTTGATAGAAAATGGGCCCTCATTAGTGGGTAAGGAATTTGTGTTTTTTATTAACCATTCCCTTCTACAATTACTATACTACCAGAAGGACTGAAACACCAAATTATCCATATTGGTTCATAAGTGATTACTAGGCTAATTACCCCAGGGGGACATTTTAATCCTACACATTCTTCTCAAGGTGAAAATCAAACCTTAACCATTAAGCCACCCCCTAATCCTTGGAACATCCTGCCTTTTAGTTTTGAAATCAAACATTATCCAGTCTGCATTCAGAGGTTAGACACAGTGGTTGTCTATTAGGGTGGGTTGGGGGTCATGTGACATAGTGACTGCTGTGTCTGGGAAGCACACTGTTTATTGTGTGTCTGCTACATGTTCACTGGATAAGGTTGGTTTTAATAGAAAGTGTGTCATAGAAGGGAATACAGAGTTTGTAACTGTGAAGCAGTCAGGAAAACCAGATACACTTGCAACTCTCATCACAACTATAAGGAGCAGATGCTTCTAGAAATATATCATGAGTATTACCTGCTGAAGGAGACCTGACCTCTGGACCTTAGGAAGGTTCTGACGAGGAATCTCCATGGAATTACATATAAAGGAGTGTTTCTAAAACCTGAAAAAGGGGTAGCAGTTTTTGCCCTACAAAGGAAAAGCTAATTGAATTACCCTTGTTATTATGGTAAAGTATGTTAAGGGAAAATACTGCTATCTGTGAATACTGTTTATTTAACTGACCGACTTTAAGGTGATATGGGTAATCAGTATGAACGAATACAGAAATTAAGAAATTATGTTGGCTGAAAAGATGACATATTGCACTGCACTTTGTAACAAATCTATGAGCAATATTTTTAAATGGACTGGGATTTGTGGACTTGAGTTTGCCAAAAAAAGTATTTGTGGAAGTAGACTTGCAGTACATTCATGACTGGGTTTCTTTTCTGTTACCTCCTTCAGGTTTTACAAGAAAGTATTTTTTGTTTATCCTTGTAAATATGTCTGAGCTTAAAACTGAAATGTTGGTACCAGAAACTGTTTTGTTATTACAAGTACAGCAAATTGTTACAATATATATTCATTTTATGTTTTACAAGGGTTTCAATTCAAGAGCGAAGAGCAAAAGTATAATGACAGACAATAGGATTTAACAGGCAGAAATACAAAATGAGGGAAGAATAAATGTGATTGAATTCAAATGTGATGACTAGGGCTTTGAGATTACAAACTGCAAAATATATAAGATGTCAGGGGCAGTAGAGTAGCTAGGGTGGGGGGAAAGGGCAACTATTCCGGGTGCAAAGTATTGGGGTGTGATTAGCCAATCATGATTTTTCTTTAATGCAAGGCTGGCTTTTAAAAGCCAGCATTGCATTTGAGGTCAAATCTGATCGCTGTAGCACTCTGTGTGTGTGGTCTAAACTGTAGCAAGCAGTTTGCTGCAGTTTAAAAGTAAAAATACATTTTTTTTTATAATCAAAAACCTAAATTCTGTAGTGCTCTGGGCAGGCAGAATACAAACTGTAGGAACTGTTTGCTACATTTGTATTTTTTAAAGAAAAATATGAGCTCTGTAGCACTTCATGCAACCAGGGTATAAGCTGTACCAAACAGTTTGCTATAGTTTAAAAGAAGACATTTTTTTTTTAATTTTATTTTTAATAAAATATGTTGAAGGAAGGTTGGGGCAGGACACAGAATTGGGACCAGAATTCCTGGGGGGGGGGGGGGGGGTAATGCATCTAGCCACCTGGTAAGTGTGCAAATAGAAGGAACATCTTTTTTTTTTCTTGCCCTTCAATGGAACAGTTGGTGGGGTTGTAGATTTAATTGCAATAAGCTGATTGCTTACAATGTAGGAACAGACAAATTTGTCACGGGACAACCTTGGTAAGAATAGAGTGGGCGGGGAGCTGGATTTAGGACGATAGGTAAGTTAGGTAGTGCCGGTAGGGAGTGGGTAGGAAAGAGTTAATTAAGCTGGGAGCTGAGAGAGGAAGTGAGGTAAGGCGTAGGGCTGGGTCTTAGGGGATTTTGTAGGGGAAACTGGTATGATGAGTAAGCACATTTTGGTGTGGTCTTGTTGAAGCAGGATCACGTCCTGACGACCTGAGGTGTGTAGTGCTAGTCAGTGAGGTGAGTACAGTATGATATATATATATATATATATATATATATATATATATATATGTATGTATATATATATATATATATATATATATATATATATATATATATATATATATATATATATATATATATATATATATATATATATATATATATATATATATATATATATATATATATATATATATATATATATATATATATATATATATATATATATATATATATATATATATATATATATATATATATATATATATATATATATATATATATATATATATATATATATATATATATATCTATATATATATATATGTATATATATATATATATATATATATATATATATATATATATATGTATATCTATCTATATATATATATATATATATATATGTATGTATATATATATACACACACACACACACACACATATATATATATATCTATATATATATATATATATATATATATATATTTTTTTTTTTTTTTGCAGATTATGGTGGGTGATATAAAGGCATATGGCAGTATTGTGTAGTTATGTAGTGTAGACATATTTACAGTGGGTAGTAGATTAGTGTTTTAGATCATGGTGGGGAGTGGGGAGGGTTCTTTATTATGTTTCATGGTTCTTTCTTCCCTGTACTTGTGTCCATGGTGGTTTAGTGGTTATTTCTCTATCTGTTTGATCCGGATTTCCCTACTTCATCTTATATGGGTTCCCTGGTGGTTTAGTGGCTTATTCATTGTGTTTTCTTGTCATTTTTGTTGTTTTCAGTTGTTTCATGGTGGTCTAGTGTTTTTTTTTTTTGCTTGGTTGCGGCGGTTTTAATGGCTGCTTGTGTTCCTGGTACCATAGCTGTTATTCCTGGGTTTGTACTGTCGTTTACGGCCAGGTGCCCATGAGCAGTAGCACTAATATGGTCTACTGTTAAGAAAAAAAAAAAAACGAAAATATGAAGGTATGGAGCAAGAATGGCTTTCGAGTGCAGCAGGTAAGTGCTGATTGGGGGGTTGGTAATGGTTGGTTTCTGTTCCCTGGTGCCTGTGGTGTCTGTGTGGGGTTTGTCTGGATGGTTTTCATTGGTGGTTAGCTTTGGCTTTGTAGGGTTTTTGTGGATGGTTTCATTTTCCTGGTGGCTAGTGGCGGTGATGTGGAGTTTGTGTGAATGGTTTTGTTTCCCTGGTGGCTAGTGGTGGTTTTGAGAGGTTGTCTGAATGGTTTCAGTTACCTGGTGTCTAGTGGTGGCTTTGAGAGGTTTGCGTGGATGGTTTCGGTGGAGTTTATGTGAATGGTTTTGTTTCCCTGGTGGCTAGTGGCAGCTTTGAGAGGTTGTGTGACTGGTTTTGGTTCCCTGGTGGCTAGTTGCAGCTTTGAAAGGTTTGCATGGATGGTTTCATTCCCTGGTGGCTAGTGGTATGTCCCTGGGTCTTGAGGGAGTGTTCCAGTGTCTTTTGTCTGTTGTATCCCAGGTGGTTAGTGGTTTGTGGGCTGCAGGTAAGCAGTTGTGGCTTTCTGCAGCTGAGTGGGTAGTGAGTGCATGCACGGTAGCATTGGCAATCTCGGACTGCCTTCTTTATTAAGAAAAAAAAAAAAGGAAAATCAGCAGACAAAATATACAGTGAAATAGCTAGTCTGTATGGGCAGGCAGGGAGATCAGGCTAGGTTCCTTAGGTATGTAGGGTTTGGGTGTGTATCATAGATAGTATTTAGTTTAAAAAAAAATATATATATATATATATATATATATATGAATAGGCATTGCAGTTTGACATGCAGTGATGCATGGTTCAAGTCCCAAGACAACTTTTTTTTTAAGGCCCTGGGCTGATTTAGAGCACATGGTAGAAGGACTAGTTAGTTTAGTGTAGGGGTTTAGGAGAGGTGATAGGCATAAGGATTTTAAGAATTATGTGTTCTGTTTGTCTGCAGGTACTGGTTGGTGCTAGCAAGCATTTCTTTAAGGGTTGTTTTAACAACAATTTCTCTTTTGTTTCTTTAGGTTATCATGGCTGAAGGGTTGAGACAGAGGTGGGCCAGTATTGTGGCAGAGGCTGAAGACCTCTTCAAGGACATTTCTACTGAAGTTCCATCAACTAGTGCTTAGGATCCAAAAACTCGGCAGAAGAGGCAAATGGTGGCTGCAACCCGGGGGTTGAGGGTGAAGAAAGCCAGATAGTCACCATCGGAGGATGTGACAATGGAGGTTGGTACACCGCTGGTGGCCCCTTCGTCTTCTGCAGGTAATTCTTTACCAGGTTTGACGGGGAGTGAGGCGGGAGATAGTGGCAGTTATGGGAGGGGCTCCAGGGTGCAGTGAGGGGGTCCAAAGTGAGCTGGCAAGTAGGGGTTTAGAGGCATTGGTTGATTGTGAGGGGGATTTGATAATACTCTATTATTGCTTGATCCAGATTCAGGGTCTGACTTGGATGTTGTGGGGTCTGGTTTTGGGTCACAGCCGGGGGATTGTTTGGCGACACAGGCCTTAAATCAGGAAGGGGCTCTCATTGTTTTGACTCCCCACATATCTTTGGTGGCAAAGGAGAAGATTTGGAAAGGGGAATTCATTGATATTTTCAAATTCCTTGATGCTGATGGGGTTCAACAGTTGACAGAGGCAGAATTGGCTAATGGAAAGGACCTTTTGGTGGCATAGGCAGCCATAGGTCACAGATAGGTAGGTAGGTTTTTGGCCCAACTTGTGGGATAACTGAGTCCTTGGTTTTATATACTACATAGCAGTTTGGTTGGAGAGGGATACTTCACTGGCTCTTCCACTTTTGGCCTATTTTTTGACTATCAGGGAAGCACAGAGGCTGCAGCCAAGCTATGCATGGTTTTGGTATGATCAAAAGTTTCGTAAGTGGAAAGCAGTGGATAAATCCATGCGGTGGGAGGTTAGACACCCCGAAATTTGTCTTTCTACCATGATGGACACTGGTGCAGGGAGTAGAAGATTGGCTCAGCCATCAGAGGGGAGTGCTGGGATATGTTGGATGTTTAATGCAGGGAAGTGTTCTTGGGTAGGTTGTAAATTTTCCCATATTTGCTCTAGGTGTATGGGAGCTCATGCTGTTACATTATGTGGGGGGGGCCCTGCTGGGGGGCAGACGTCTTATTTTGTGGGTCCTAGAGGTTGGGTTGGTTCTCGCCTAGCTTGGGTAGGTGGGCGAGGCCGGGGTAATTTTCGGGGGCAAAGGGGGGGGGGTCCTTTCATGGAGTTAGGGTCCGACTGGGGGACTCATTCTCCTATTAAGGTTCAGATTTTGAAGTTGTTTCTGGCCCATTATCCGCTGCCAAGTGTGGCAGGGGAATTGATTGAGGGTTTTTCAATTAAGTCCACATTGGCGGGGAACAGTATGGTGGGAAAAACCTGAAGTCTGTAGAAGGGAGGGAGGGGGGTTTGCAGGAGTTGATTGACAAGGAGTGTCAGGCAGGGAGATTGTTGGGTCCATTTGGTTTTCCTCCGTTTTCTAACTTCAAAGTGTCACCGTTAGGTTTGGCTTCTAAGAAAAAGCAAGGTGAATTTCATTTGATTCATCCTTTGTCATACCCTGGGGGTAGGTCTGTGAATGGCTGTATACCCAGTGCAGAGGTTAAGGTCACATATTCATCATTAGATGATGCGGTCCGAATTATTAGGAGTTTTGAGGATCCTTGGTTAGTTAAAGTAGATATTGAGTCGGCTTTTCGTTTGTTGCCGGTGCGGGAGGAGGATTGGCCTTTGTTGGGCATGGTGGTTGGGGAAAAATGTTATTTTGACACTGCCATGCCTATGGGATGTGCAGTGGCATGTTCCACTTTTGAAAAGTTTAGTTCAGCACTCCATTGGATTTGGCAGCAGAGGGTGGAGGATCAGCAAGCAGTTCACTATTTAGATGATTTTTTGTTGGTGGGTGATGGTTGAGATAAGGCGCAGGCAGCTTTGTGTGAGTTTGTGGGGGTGTGTGAGTCCCACAGAGTTCCTTTGGCAAAGTACAAGTTAGAGGGCCCTGCGAAAGTGTTGTTTTTTTTGGGCTTGACAGTAGATGCAGGACAGGTTCTGTTTTGTTTACTGCAGGACAAGTTGGTTCGGCTGCAGGAGAAAATCTGTTGGGTAAAGTCCAAGGTTCGGGTGTGAGAGGATACAGAATTGTTGGGTTTGATGAATTTCACTTGTGGGGCTGTGCATCCAGGGGGGCACATTTTGCTGGTCTGTAACATTTCTTTTGAAAGGATGGAGGAGAAAGCACCACAGAGTGTGGGTCACTAAGCTAATGCAAGATGATTTACAGTTGTGGATGAAATTTTTGTAACAGTTTAATGGGATTTCATTTTGGCAGCAATGGAAGATACAGTTGTTTACCAATGCAGCTGGGGGTCTGGGCATGGAAGTTTACTTTGCAGGCCAATGGTTTTCGGCCCCTTGGCTGGAGCATTGGTCAGAAGAGTGGAAACAGGATGTTGCCTTTTTGGAATTGATGCCAATTTGGTCAGCTTTGGTGGTTTGGCAGGATTGTTTAAAAGGTAGGAGGGTGGTGTTTTATTTGGACAATTCTGCAGTGGTGATGGTGTTGCAGGTTAAGATGGCTAAATCTCCTCATTTATTACTTGTTCTCAGGAAACTGGTATTGCAAAGTTTGATGATTAACTTTTCCTTCACAGCATTGCATGTGCCTGGGGTTAAGAATGAGATAGCTGATAACTGGTCTCATTTTTCAGTTTTGCAGGTTTCGGCAGGTGGCCCCAACAGCGGCATTGCATCCGGCAATCATTCCAGAGGACATCTGGCAGATTGATCCATAGTAACTGGCAGGTTGGTTCAGCAGTCATGGGCTGTGTTTACGAGAAGAGCTTACGGTAGGGCTTTATTTCATTTTGACCAGTTCTTGAGGCAGTTACCAGATGATGAGTGTCAGTGGTCAGAGGTTTTGTTGTTGTGTTACTTGGCCATGTTGAGGGAAGAGGGAAGGACAGTTAGGATGGTGAGGGTGGTGTTTGCAGCCATTGCTGCTTTTACTCGTTTGGCTGGATTGCAGGATTGGACTAGGTCCTGGGTGGTGAGTTGAGTATTAAAGGGTTGGGTCAGAGTTGAAGGTGGGGTCGTAGATAGGAGATGGCCGGTGACGAAGGAGATCTTAAGCAGGTTGCTACGGGGTTTAGGTTAGGTGTAGGGATCCTTGGAGGAGTATGTGGTGTGCAGCATGGTCTGCATGCGGATGTATTGTGGGGCGTTTATAGTGTCTGAGTTATTGGGTTCGTTACTATGGGAGGATGTGTTGATGTTGCCTAGGGCAGTGCACATTCAGCTGCTGTGTTCAAAGACTCATCAGGAGGGACATGGGGCCCTGATGGTACTGGAAGCAACTGAGGTAAGTTGGAGATTTCCTGTGGTGTGGGGGAAGGCATCTATATTATATTATCATACGATGAAAATAGCGAATGCTATTTCATCGTACTGATAATATCTAAACAACAAAATATCGAACAAACGGAACAGCTAATTTTTTTCCAGAGAAAGAATTCGCTGCTCCGTAAAAAACAAAACAAAAAAAAAAAAAACTTAAACACAAATTTAAGTGGGGGGATTCACCCCCCACACCCTCCGATGTGGTGGGCTGCGCCCCCACACTCCCCCTTCTTAAATATACCAACTCCGAGATTGCACCATAGTGGAGGAAATGGCAAAGTCCCGAAGATGGCCCACCAAATTTTTTCCCTGGGGAAAAAATGTGATGTTCCATGACTTCGCTATTTTGCCATTTCGACAGTATCGGTTCGACTAAATAGCATTCGCTATTTAGTCCATTTGATACTGTAATATAGACCTGGGGGAAGAGGTTGTGGGTGGTCCAGAGGGGTAGAGTGCAAGGTTTGATTTTTACTTCAGTAGGTGGTAAAGGCTTGATGGGTGAGCAATTGAATTTGATTATGAGGAGGGCTCTTTGTAGTGTTGGTTTAGAAGGGGATAAGTTTTCTTTTCATTCTTTTAGAATGGGTAGGGCATTGGACTTAACGAAGGAAGTAAGTTCTATAGAAGTCATCAAGCGGGTGGGAAGGTGGTCTTCCAATGCCTTTTTGTCTTATATTAAGTAACTTTGGGGCAGGATTTGTTTACAGTTTTTTTTTTTTTTTAGGTAGCAGATGGATCTTCATCTTGGGTCATTCTTTCATCTTTTGGGCAGCTAGGTGCACTGCAATTAGACGCAATGGAATGAATTTGGGGCTGGGCCATTTTGGATGGAAGGTCATCTGGCATGGTGTTAGAGGGTTGATGTGGAGCAGGATATTGCAGGTATTTAATCGGTTACAGAGTCAATGGGAGTTGCCGCAGTTGTTGATTCATTTAGGGGGGAATGATTTAGGTAAGGTTCTGAAAAGGCAGTTGGCACATTACATTTGTGAGGATGTGTTAGCATTGAGGAGGATGTATCTGTCTATGGTTTTGATATGGTCTGAGATTATTCCCCGGTTGGTGTGGAGAGAGGCAAGGAATTTTGTGGTGGTGGAGAGGGCTTGGAGGTATGTTAATTTTACTTTGGTGAAATGTTTGAAGGACATTGGGGTGCATATGATATGGCATATGGAATTTGAAAGCAAGGACCCTGTATGGTATAGGTCGGATGGAATTCATCTCAATTAATTTGAGCTTGATTTATTTAATCTTAACCTGGGCATGAAGGTAGGGCGGCCACGGTGGTGCAGTGGTTAGCATTGCCGCCTCACAGCAAGTGGTTCTCCGGTTCGATCCTCGGCTGGGGTGCCTTCTGTGCGGAGTCTGCATGTCCTCCCTGTGGTCGCGTGGGTTTCCTACGGGTGCTCCGGTTTCCTCCCACATCCCAAAGACATGCTGCAGGTGGATTGGATACTCTAAATTGGCCCTAGGTGTGCGTGTGAGTGTGCTTCTGTGGAAGGTTGGGCGCCGGGCTGGCAACTCGACACCATAAAACTCCACTGCCATTCAATGTGCAGACAAGGTGATCCGCTGTGGCGACCCCTAACCAGGAAAAAGCCGAAAGAAGAACCTGGGCATGAAGGTGGAGGATCTATTGAAAAGTGGTATGGTCTGAGGGGGAACAGCCCTTTGGGCTGGTGGGCAGAGAAGAGGGTCAGGCTTGACCCTCTTCTGTCCCTCTCAGTAGGATATTTGGAACTGATGGTGGATGACATGGAATGGAATTATGGAATTGATGATATTAAGGTAAGCGGGGATGCTGCCTTCATGATTACTATGATAAGTGAGCAAGTGGGGGACGCTGCTTATCCAAGGGTGAGTAGGTGCTATGTTTACTATCCTATTTGTTGCAATGTTAGATTTGTGTGGCTCAATAAAGTGTGATGTTTGTTATTCATTTTTGTTACAATAAAGGTCATCAAATGTCTTTGGTTATCTGTGTTGATTTATTAGGACCGTGACAAGTGAAGTTTGGAACAGACGAATTTGTCACGTGATGACCTTGGTATGAATAGAGTTGGGGAGGGGAAACTGGATGTAGGAAGATAGGTAAGTTAGGTAGTGGGGGTAGGTAGAGGGTAGGAAAGAGTTAATTAAGTTGGGAGCTGAGAGAGGACGTGAGGTAAGGCATACGGGTGGGTCTTAGGGGGTTTTGTAGGGGAAACTGGTATGAGTAAGCACATTTTGGTGTGGTCTTGTCCTCCCAGCCCGCCTGTTTGGTGTGGCTTGAGGGGCAGAGAAGAGGGTCAGGCTTGACCCTCTTCTGTCCCCCTCACTAGGACATTTGGAATTAATAGTGGATGACTTGGAATGGAATTACGGAATTGATGTTATTAAGGTGGAGTAGGGACGCTGCCTTCATGATTACTATGATAAGTGAGCAAGTAGGTGAGTGGGTGCACTGCCCTAATGTTTACTATCCTATTTGTTGCAATGTTGGATTTGTGTGGCTCAATAATGTTTGTTATTCATTTTCATTATAATAAAGGTTGTCAAATGTCTTTGGTTGTCTGTGTTGATTTATTAGGACTGTGACAATAAGGTTATTACACGGAAGTGATGTTTTCCTTTTTTTTTATCTTTACTTGAGAGAAGATGGGGAGCTGGTCCATAGTACCAGCCAGGGTGCTGGTTGAATCAGCTATGCTTCTGGTCAGGAGTCATGTAATGAAAAAAGCAGTCAAAGGGCAGTGTGCTTTAAAGAGCATGACATAGTAGTACTATTGATACTGAAAGTTCAAGTGTGTGTGTGTGTGTGTGTGTGTGTGTGTGTGTGTGTGTGTGTGTGTGTGTGAGAGAGAGAGTGTGTGTGTGTGTGTGTGTGTGTGTGTGTGTGTGTGTGTGTGTGTGTGTGTGTGTGTGTGTGTGTATATGAAGCAGTGCACGTGGGTGTGCTTGTGCTTTTTATTTGGAAATGTGGGAAATGAGTGTGTATATTGTGCGTATGAGACTGAAGTGTAATGTGAATGGTTGTGAGAATGTAGTGTGTGTGAATGACTTTGCGCATGTGTTATGCCCATCAGCAGAGCACGCATGCAAAGTGTGTGCTATGACCACCAGATGTCAAGGATATGAAGACATACATCCATGAGGTCACCAGTGAAATACTGGGTACAAATAGACCATGGATAGACGCAGTTACATGAAGGGACGTATATGAGAGACAGTGATCTGATCTGTAGATGGCATGGCCATATTGTTATGGAGGAGATGACAAAATGCAATTTATGAATGGTGACAATAGCAACCAGATTAAGGAGGATAGCAAACTACACCTAGGTATTTAACATCTTGGGTAAATATACTTCATACAGACAGCAAATGGATTTTGATCAGTCAATATAGCCTCTTGGAAATGTTTGCTGAAGCAAAGACATCAGTGCAGGTAGATGGATCAGCTAGCCATAACACTGTATTGGGCTGTGGCAAAGGCTAGAATGATATGTGTCTTGCTATGGCCTAGAAAGATGTATTCCCTGGGAGTATTTGCATCACTGTTGGTTGTGATATTATATTTCCTGAGATATTTCCTTATGAATTTATTACCTCTGGGCAGCTGTGGCTTACCTGACATAAATGCATTCTGGAAGTCATTCATCCTAACCTGTTCCTTCTGCTGTGGTGGATATAATGCTGCAGCTTTTCAAGTGACCACAAACTACTTGAACAGGATTCCACAATATTTTGGATCTGTCGCAGTCCAACACTGACCAAATGGTATACCAATCAAAATTATGGCATAAACAATTGTAGTAGTTTCTATTTCTTTGAAGATTTTCCACTGTCTAGATATATAATTTTCATCAAAAATACTCAAAGATGCTCCCTTGTGTGACAGTAACTCTATTATTTTTATTTATTTTTTATTTTACATTTGTTAACAGGGAAAGTCCGACTGGATACAGGTCCATTTTCAGCAGAGGCCCGGGGAGAAAAGGTCCAAATGTACAAAAACAAGTGTAAATACAATGAAATTATCACAGTGAGTTATCACAAAACTGAGATTTGTTTAACGATATGTACACACAGGTACACGTTTTTCTCACATACACACAGCAAAGGTTGGAAAGAAGTAGCTGAGAAAGAAACAGTTAAAGATTACATCTGAAAAAGGAAAACACATATATTAAAGGTGGTTATCATACATGGTGTAGTGTTAACTTTAAATCTTTCCAGTAGGTGGGTGATACACAGAATTTTAAACAGTTAGAGTCAGAGTTTTATTCCTGTAATGAGGTTATCATTTATGAATTATGCTTGAGTGGGGGTTAGTCAGGGTTTGTACAGGGACAAAGCCACTGCATTTTTATGTATTTCCTAAGGGATTTTTTGAATTGGAATAAGGAGGGGTCAGTGCAAGCATCAATCAGATATCGTTGGGGAGAGATATGCCAATTTGTTTGTTTTTCAATTGAATTGTACAGGTTATAGGTCACATAAAAGGTGGGAAAAGTTTTGAAATGATTTATTGTGGTCTCATTTTTTTATATCACAAAAACCTGGCATTTTAACAGGAGTGTGCACACTTTTTATATTCCCTTTAACCTAAAACAAGTTGCAGAGACATACTTTTTTTTGAGGGAACTAAGCTTATAAAGAGTCATGCAAATAAAACAATCATTAATGTCACATTATCTTTGAAGTTGTATATATTCCTGATTTTCATTAGTTTAAAACTAGTTCACTGATAATTAGGAGCTGCTACTGTGCAGAGATATAGGCAGATAGTTATTATGCTCCTTTTCAGTTTAATTAGTGTATTTGTATTATAGTTGATCCAAGTTTTTTAGTAATACTTAACTTTATAAGTTAAAGTTTAACTCTTATTCTTCCACTAGATTACAGGGATTTGGGGTTAGGTCCAAAGGTGCTAATAGGGGAAAAATTTCTGAGAAAAGTTCATTATACGTACTGCGTTAATATGTTATCTTACAAAAGTATTTTTTTTGTATATACTATAATGCACTTAAGGTTTAATCTTTTACCAGTAGTTATTAGCCCTAACATCCCAAACATCAAACATGTTTTACTTTTTTAACGTATACAAGTTATATAAGTTGGGTAACTTATCCAGAAGTATGTATAGGAAACCATGCACGAAGAATAACATCTTGCACAAAACAAGCATGCATCCTAGGCACTCCCTAGAAATGTGCTGAAGAATCAGGTATTTAGGATTATGAGGGTACACACTGAAGCAGCTTCTTTACAGAAAGCCTTAGATACCCTCAGGATTGAGTTTCTAGATAGAGGTTATAGAATAGGAGATATAAAATGAGTTATAGAAGAGGCCAGAGGTGATAGGAATTCTAAGATTAAACCCTTTTTTCTCTGAAAATACAATTCACTTGTCAAATAGCAGTGAGCTTTGTGCTAGTGCAAATAGGAATAGGGTTATTTTAACCTTTTGTAGTAATATTAATGTAGTATGTAATATTGTTAAATAAAATTAAGAATTCAATACACAGGAGGTTCAGATTCAAAAGTTTACTAGTGTACACCAGGAGGCAAAAAACGTACAAGTACAGAATTTTGTCTGACATGAAACAGGAAGCACACAATTTTATATAGGTTTAACATTTAAGCTATGCCCACCTTACTGACGTGATATGTCACAGGGCATCTACATCACTTTAGCTTACAAGCCTTCATTCATTAAATCTGCTGATGCTGTATATTTAAAAAAACTTTTCCTCTAGATACAATACGGTCTTGCTACCCAGCTGGTCAGTCATAATGTCTTTCTGTAAAGTCACTTGTTCAAGGTTTCATATCAGTTCGAATACAATAGCAGCTTCAGTCTTTTAATGCATGTCTTTGTTCTCTGTTACACTTTCTCACACAGCTGCGTGCTATCTTAGTAACACATATACAAGGCCAAATCATTCCAACAGGAAAGAGCAGAAGATTTCATTATTTCACACATTTAATTTCCTGACCCAGCAGATAATCACTTGTGAAAAGCATAAACATCAAACTTGCTAAGCTAGCATTCTGCCAGGGTCAGAGATCAGCTTTGCTTCAAGCCACACTGCAGTTTCAAAACTACTTACATTTACACATGAATTCATTTGTACTGTTATATGATTAATAGAATAAAATGCATTATATACTACTTTGCTTTTAAACTAGCATTTCTCATATATTCAAATACACATTTTTCTAACATTTTTCCCCCTATTAATACTTTTTATTCTATTTTGAAGTATGCATAGTGTCATTTCATCTCCTAGCCTTTTCCACTCAGGATTTTCAGCCAGGTGAGTCATTCAATCTATACTTCAGAAAAAGCATCATCCGAGATCAATCTTTCAATCTCAATATCTTGGTAAAAAGTTTCAGTAACAGATACATTAACAAAATCTTTGATTAGTCTTTTCATACAGGGAATCCCACAGCAAACACATGCTCCTATTAGGAGTATACCCACACAAATGGCAATCAGAATATTCATTAGGATGGAACCCCACCCCCCAACTAGATTCTGGAAAAAGTCCATCAGTGGGTTTGGGCCTGGTTCAGTCATGGCTGATACTTGCTGAATTACCTCTAGGTGGTTATTTATCTCATGATGATTGTCAGGAATATAAGCACAGCATTCTTCTTTGATAAGTGTGCACGTACCACCTCTCGCCGCTAGGGTGAAGTCAAGAGCCATCCGATTTTGTAGCACAACAGTTCTCATTGCATTCAGTTCATCAGTCACCAGTTCCAGGGTGGAAAAAGTTACATTACTCATTACTTCGAGAAGTTTCGACAACTTCCTCAGCTCCCAGATCGATTTGACTGCTCCATAGGCTGGGAATATTCCTGCCCAGGATATAACACTGTCACTTAAGTCCATATGAGTCAATTCGCTTTTGTCTTTTACTGAATTATGGTCTTTCCAACCAGCTACGATCTTCCCAACTGGATTCACAGGTTTCTTAACTGGACCTTCGGATTTTTGAGCTGTTTCTGTTATGTTTCGTATCTTACCCACAGGTAATTCTGCAGTATGTCTTATTGCCGGAACCAAGTAACCCAAAAAACAACTGCCGGACCAATTCTCAGGTAACCATTTATATGCCTTTTTCCCACAAATAAAATAACAATTTTCTACTTTAGTACTAATACGCATCAGCCCTGCATGAAACATTTTCTGATCTATAACTGACAATTGTTTAAACAAAAGTGGATTTTTTTGAATGTCACTCATAGTTGTTTTCAATGAGTTCAAATACGAGTCATAATTAGTATTGCAAAAAGTATTGCCATTACTATTCTTAATATAACATCGGTAAGATATGGTTATATTACAATTGCTCCAGCCCACCTGGAGAGTGTCATTTTTAAAAAAAACATACAATTCCTTTTTGTGTGACAGGTAAAAATAAAGCTATTTTGTCCTGTGATCTCACAGTTCCTGTGTCAAAAAGTAAATTCTCCCAAGTCTCATTTATCCCCAAAGGGACAGCGGACATTATCAGTCCTCCATATGCTGTCGGTATAGCTGTACAAATCCAGCAATTTGAAATGTTCATAGCCTCTGCATATACATGTTTCATGGCTAGGTATGTGTTAAAATTTGGATGCCAGTCTATAGACATTTCATCACGCCTTCCCACTTTCACTTGTGTGGTTGTGTGTAGGATAAACCACAGCAAGAGGAAAATTGTCACAATTACAGTTAATAAATGTACACTCAACAAAATGATTATGCAACATCTCTGGGGTTGATCTAAACTTCTATTCTCTGTTTTTGGCCATCTCGGTCTGGTTGTGTATCAGTCACAAAGCTTTTATCAAGTTGAAAGTTCTTTACCGGTTTACAATGTGTTAAATGAACCCAGGACGTCCTCTCCGCCACTCTAACTGCAGTAGGCATTGCCAACAGAACCTGGTACTCGCCCAATTCTTTCTTTTCATCACTTTCAGCCAGATCCACGATCCTGGGGCCAAGACTGCTTCCACCAGTCTGGTCTGTTCCTTATCTGAAAAAGAGTTAAACTGCAAAACAGATTTATTTGTTAACAGTTTCCTCATATAACTAGCTAATGAACTGTCAGCCTCTTGCTCTGCAGGCATGAGAGCTTTCCACTGAGGCACATAATATGCTCTCCCAAAAACCATTTCAAAGGGAGTCAAACCCTTTACATTTGGAACCGTTCTCATACTCAGCAGTGCTAAAGGCAGACAGTATATCCAGTTCTTTTGGGTTTCCTCAACTAGTTTCCTTAACTTATTTTTCAGGGTACCATTGTACCTTTCCACCAGTCCTGCTGACTGTGGGTGGTAAGCACAATGGTTCTTTAAGGAGATACCAAAAAATCTCCCAAGCTGGTGAATCATCTGATTTACAAAATGTGTGCCATTGTCACTATAAATCCTTTCCGGAATGCCAAATCTAGGGATTACTTCTTTTATCAGGGCTTTTGCCACTGTTGCTGCATCCGGGTTTTTGGTTGGAAAAGCTTCTACCCATTTAGAAAACATGTCTACAATAACTAAACAAAACTTTTTCCCTTCACATTTATTCAATTCTATGAAATCCATACAAATAGTATGGAACGGGTATGGTGGTATAGGAAAACTTCCTTGCTTGATTTTAAATGCCCCTTGTGCATGATGCTTGTTGCAAGTATGACAAGCTGCACAAAGCTTTTTTGTGTAATTTGTGTATCCATATGTTTGGAATATTCGATTTACTAACAGTACCATCCCCCCTGTTGAGACATGGCACTGCTCATGGCTCAACAAAGCTGCATATCTAAATAAATTAGACGGCAATATCGGTTTTCTTTCTTTGGAAATGTACAGTCCGTTCTCAAGAACTGCACCTCGTTTTACCCATTTTTGTTTTTCTGCTTTTGTAGTAAGCGTCTGCATTGTTTTTAACATGTCTAAATCTAAAATCTCAGAGGGTTGTAATTCCTCATTTAAAAGTAAAGTTTTTGAGTCTGAGGCTGCTTGCTTTGCAGCTGCATCAGCTCGTGCATTGCCTTTCGAAATCTTATCCTGTTGTTTTGTATGAGCTACACATTTACAAATAGCTACTTTGGTAGGTAACTGAATAGATTCTAATAACTCCAAAATAAATTGCACATGATTAATAGGTTTTCCACTAGATGTTATCATTCCTCTATTTTTCCATTGTTGTGCAAATACATGTACTGTAGAAAAAGCATACTGACTATCAGTATATATGTTCACACTCTTGTTTTTTGCTAAAGTACATGCCCTCGTCAAAGCTATCAATTCTGCTGCTTGTGCAGATAAGTTGTGTGGTAAGGATTGAGCTTCTAAAATTTCAGTGTCTGTAACTACTGCATACCCCACCAGATTCTTCCCTGTAGGACCCCTTCTGCATGAGCCATCCACGTAATATGTCACCTCAGCATTATCCAAGGGCATATCTGTAAGATCTTGTCTAGGTAAAGCTAACTGTTCAATTTCCTGCAGGCAGCTGTGTGGTGTGCCCTCAGCAGGAGTTGGAAGTAATGTTGATGGATTTAATGTCGTACATCGTTCAATTGTCATATGAGGTTGGCTCAGCAGTATAGTCATACATGAAAGATGTCTAGCAGGAGAAAGGTATGCCACTTTCTCTTGCAGTAAAATTATTGCAACTGCATGAGGCACTCTCAATGTGAGAGGGTGGAATAACACCACTGAGGCCGAAGCCTGTACTGCCATTGCGGCTGCAACTACTGCTTGTACACAGTGAGGCAAAGATCATGCCACTGGGTCTAACTGTGATGAATAGTAGGCTATGGGGCATTGCTTGTCCCCATGTTGTTGCGTCAATACTGACGTCATATATCCTTGCTTACAATCTATGGTCTGAAAAAATCGTTTGTGATAATTCAGAAGTCCTAAAACTAATGAAGAAGCTATCAACTGCTTCAACCTGCAGAAAGCCGTTTCTGCTTCGGTTGTCCATTGTAAGATATCTTGTGCTGCCATTGGTGTCTTATATATCGTCAGTCAGTGGAACAGATTCCAAAGCATAATTTGGTATCCAGCTCCGTCAAAAATTAGTTGTACCTAAGAAAGACATCATTTCTTTCTTGGTTGTTGGCTTGGGTGCTTGCAAAATTGCTGTTTTTCTTTCCTCATCTAGTATTCTACCTTCATTGGATATTACATATCCTAGGTATCTAACTTGTTTTCTACAAAGTTGTAACTTACTTTTGTTTACTTTGTGTCCTTGTGTTGCTAAAAATTTCAATAATGCTACAGTATCCTCCCTGCACTGTTGCTGGGTGGGGGCTGCTAGCAAGATGTCATCTATGTAAAGTAGAATTTTACTACCTCCCGGTGGGGTAAACCCTGCCAGGTTGCTAGCCATTTCTTGTGCAAATATTGTTGGACTCTCACAATATCCCTGTGGTAGTAGAGTATACGTATACTTTTTACCCTGAAATGTAAATGCAAACCAATATTGACTATCAGGATGTATAGGTATTGAAAAGAAAGCATTGCTAATATCTACCACAGAGAAATACTTCTGTTGTGGTTCTAAATCATTTAACAAAGTATGTGGGTCTGGCACCGTAGGTGCTCTAGGTATTACTGCATTATTTACAGCTTGTAAATCTTGTACCATCCGCCATTCCCTGTTTGCTTTTTTAACAGGAAATAGGGGTGTATTACATGGTGAATCAGGAGATTCTACCAGTAATCCTTCTTTGAGTAATGCTGCTATTATAGGCTTAATTCCTATTTCTTCATCCTTTCTCAAAGGGTACTGTCTTTTCTGTGGTCTAAAAGCTGACTTTGGGGTAATTGTAACTGGTCCTGCTGTTCGAATAAGTCCTACATCTGACTTGCCTGTTGACCAAAGAGTTGTTGGAATTTCACATAAGGCCTTTTCTTCTTCTTCTAATAAAAATGCTAATCAGCTGTCCTCGCTAGATTGCAAGTGTACAGCTGGATGTGTCTGTGTCAACCAATTCAGTTTTTGTTTTTGTATCCCTTGTTCTGACAGTTCTAAATTAGTCTGTTTCTCCCATCTTGCTACTTTTTCTCCTAAATCTGCCCATTTGACACTTTTGTTTTTTGTCAAGCTGACATGTGGTAACCGATTTGATCTATACAATGCAAGGAATTCTTGAGGTAATGAACAGCTAACTACACGGTTCCCCTCAGTATCCCAGTACAAAGTACGCAAAACCAATCTAGTTGCACGATTTCTAAACAATTCTTGCTCATACTCTCTATCAGGTCCTGGTGTAGTACAGTAGTATAGAGTACAGTGTAACAAATGATGTCGATCAGTGTCAAGGGAGGGGGCTTTACTGATGGCTACGTTCATCAGTTCCTCGGTTACTGCCCCTGGACCAGTTGTGACTAGGTCCTGGCTGTACCAGTAAAAGGTTTCACCCTCCGATCGCACTACAAAGGTATCCATTTGTCTCTGTGCCTCCATACCTTGTACAGCTGGAACTACTGCTATGCCAAATATCTGCATAAGGTCCCTGCCCAATAGGTTTACTGGACACTTTGCAGAAACAACTATTTTACTTCTCTGGGTCATACCTGAAACAGGGTCAGTTATTGCTATATCATGGGAAAGTGGTTCCCTGTATAGCTTTCCATTTGCGGCTTTTACTAGTATATAATCAGGTGATTCGGAATGTTCTGGTAACTTGGAGGGGTGTATCAAAGTCTGTGACGCTCCTGAGTCACACAGGAATTTGACTTCCCTTCCCTCCACCAGAAGTGTAACTTCCGGTTTCGTATCTGCCAAGTAGAGCTCTAAGCTCAATAATGCTAAGTCCAAAATTTCACTTTCCTCATCCTCCATATCTACTTGCACTTCCTCTACTCCCTCTATCACATTTACATTTGCTTTTTGTTTATTAACTTTTCCTGATGATTTCTGACTTTCACTTGATGTATCCTCACTATCATATAGTCAGTCCTCATCTCCCTTATCTTCTGTAATTACCTTTTTGTTTTGCCTACAATCCCTTGCTAGATGTCCCTTCTTCCCGCACTTGAAGCATTCACCTTTCTTTTTCCTTTCTTCAAAATCTTCTGATCGTTTGTCAGACTGTTTGTTTCCCTGGGCATTCTTCTTGCCCTTTTTACCTGACTGTAATACAAATACTTCAGCTCCGTCTTCAGCAGTGAAGACTTGCGCCTTCTTTTTCTTTTTGCTATTAAAATGTCTCTCAGCATGTCTAGCGTATTCGGGTAAGGCTTGTAGCCTCCCTGTTCGATGGTCTATCATATGCTTCGTAATGAAGCTACTAATAGGTGCAATGCAACCTTTCAAAAATGCATTTTTTAATTGTTGTTCATACGGGGAATCATTAGTTTGGTTCTCAGGAACCGACATACCACTATGATTATTAAAACATTCTAATAATCTAGCATAATATCCATCTATTGTCTCATTTTCCTGTTGTATGCATTGATTAATGCAAGACCAGTCTGCTCTGGGTTTCCATTTCTCAGAGATTCGGTCTGTCAGACCTTTCACTCTGTTGTCTAACTCTGCGTCACTATGTGGGAGTGGTCTAAGCTCTGCATTACGAGGATTCCAGGTGCCACAAATCATGTGCCAATCTGGACCTATAATTTGTCTTACTACTTTTTCTACTTCTTCCCCATTCAAGTGGTAACTTAACCTCATGCCGTGTAACTCTTCTAAAAATTTCGTAAAATTAACTTTCGGATGGGGAATTCCCTCAGTAGCCTTCCGGATGTCCTCCAGTGTCCATGGTCTATATACTAAGAGTGTTGGGTCCTGCCCTTCCTGTCCTGCCTGAGGATTTGGAACTTCTATAAGTGGGCATATTTCTTCCTCACTCTCATCCTGCAAATTTCTCTCTATTTGGTATGATTCTGTGTCCCTATGTGTTTTACGTGTTCGGGACCTAGTTTCAATTGGATCTCTAACAAATGGTTGTGGTCTTGCTGAAACTTCAGGATAACGCGGAGGCGGACCAGCCTGTCCACTCGCTTCATATCCTGAAAAGGGTAAGGGAGGGGGCAAGGGAGGAGGAGGAGGAGCTGTTGCTATTACCAAGTTATTACCCTCTTTGTCTAAAAATAATGTTTTTGAATTTTTAGGCTTCTGTTCTCTACGATTTGCTTCCTCAATCCACCTGTGTGCTTGAGGAATGCCTAGCTGGCGTTGCTTTTTTGCCTGACCTCCCGCATCAGATTTAAGCTGTTTAAGGAGTTTAACTAGTGAAGTTTTATCTAGTTTACCATCAAATTCATATTTATTAACCCAATTCGTATAATACCTAACGTTATCAGAACGTTGTAATTGCATGTATTTTGCGTCTTCGGTTAGGGGCGGATCTCACAAGGTTTTAGTGCACTGATTACCCCATGTCAAGGAAAATGTTACGTAACCCTTTTTTTATCATGTGATATCAAGTTCTCAGTTCCTGTTCACAGTTTATCTAGAATAACTGCCTACCTTATTCTGTTACCCTGATCTATGACCAAATATACAGTACTTCCTTTTGTCCCTGATCTGCAAAACAAATCTTGACAACAATATACTGTAACCTAGTCCCTGATCTAAAACAGAAAAAAGGCAAATTCTTCCTACCTGAGCCTCTGGTATTGAACTGTCCAATGTCCACTCTTCGGCCACAGATCAGAAAGTGGCCAGCCTCTTTAAACGACAATTCAATCTGAGGTCTTTTTCACCCAAGAAGAACCGTTTCGGTAACTTCTCCTGCGCAGTATTCGACCACCGGTAGACTCTGATCTGCAGCTGTCTGAGGGAATTATCTGGCTTGAAGGACCAAACTGTTAAATAAAATTAAGAATTCAATACACAGGAGGTTCAGATTCAAACGTTTACTAGTGTACACCAGGAGGCAAAAAATGTACAAGTACAGAATTTTGTCTGACATGAAACAGGAAGCACACAATTTTATATAGGTTTAACATTTAAGCTATGCCCACCTTACTGACGTGATATGTCACAGGGCATCTACATCACTTTAGCTTACAAGCCTTCATTCATTAAATCTGCTGATGTTGTATATTTTAAAAAACTTTTCTCTAGATACAATACGGCCTTGCTACCCAGCTGGTCAGTCATAATGTCTTTCTGTAAAGTTACTTGTTCAAGGTTTCATATCAGTTCGAATACAATAGCAGCTTCAGTCTTTTAATGTATGTCTTTATTCTCTGTTACACTTTCTCACACAGCTGCGTGCTATCTTAGTAACACATATACAAGGCCAAATCATTCCAACAGGAAAGAGCAGAAGATTTCATTATTTCACACATTTAATTTCCTGACCCAGAAGATAATCACTTGTGAAAAGCATAAACATCAAACTTGCTAAGCTAGCATTCTGCCAGGGTCAGAGATCAGCTTTGCTTCAAGCCACACTGCAGTTTCAAAACTACTTACATTTACACATGAATTAATTTGTACTGTTATATGATTAATAGAATAAAATGCATTATATACAGTACTTTGCTTTTAAACTAGCATTTCTCATATATTCAAATACACATTTTTCTAACAAATATCATTAAGAAGAACTGGCCTATACTCATGACAGATCCAAATTTAAGTAAATTACTAGGGTCTTCTCCTAAGTTTGCATGTAAGAATAACAAAACATTGAAACAACACCTTTGTTTTAAGCAGACATCACTTAAAAGGGTATATTCAGAATGTAGAGGTACCTATGCATGTAGAACATGCAGTGCATGTAAGCATATTTGGACAGTTACATCCATTACTCACCCTAGAATGTGCAGGAAGATTGAACTTCACTTTTATGCTGATTGTACTGATAAAAATATAGTGTACCTGGCCACGTGTGTTCATTGTGAGGGTTTTTATGTTGGTAAGACCAACCGTACCCTTAAGGAAAGAAGACTTGAACATATTAATGATATATATAATAAGAAACCTAGTATTGCACTTGCAAAACATGTAGGTAAAAATGGGGACACCCACCACTTTAGATTTTTAATATTGAATAAAATTGACTGTGATCTAGGAGAAGGGGATACAGTAAATGCAATTGAATATGCTGAGCTATGCTGGATTTTGGACCTGAGAACTAATTTGCACCCAGGTCTTAATAATTCTGTGTTTTTAAAACCAACACTTAAGAAAAGGGGCTTGCACCACTGATTGTATCATGTGATCTAGTTATTGTTATTGATTGGTTGATGTGTCTTTTTAAATGTTAAGTCATTGTCATTTTGTATTATGGTCTGAAGAAGCGGGTCTGCCACAAAAGCACTTACCAGTTTTTACTCTGTAATTAAATCAAATTTCAACTCAGCCTTGGTGGACATCTGCTTTATTTACTTGAATTTATATTTTTGGATTCTGTCCCAGTCCTTTTGCATTCTTGGATTCTTGATCATATATGTTTTACTTTTTTAATGTATACAGGTTTAATGAAATCTTGGAAAGTGAGAGGATGCCTAAGGAATGGAGAAAAAGTGTAAGAATAAGGGTGATGTGCAGAGCTATAGTAACTACAGAGGGATTAAATTGTTCAGTCACAGCATGAAGTTATGGGAAAGAGTAGTGGAAGCAAAGTTAAGAAGGGACGTGATGATTAGTGATCAGCAGTATGGTTTCATGCCAGGAAAGAGCACTACAGATGTGATCTTTGTTCTGAGAGTTTTGATGGAGAAGTACAGAGAATGTCAGAAGGAGTTGCATTGTGTTTTTGTAGACTTAGAGAAAGCATATGACAGGGTGCCTAGAGAGGAGTTGTGGTATTGTATGAGGAAGTCAGGAGTGTCAGAAAAAGTATGTAAGAGTGGTACAGGATATGTACGAGGGTAGTGTGACAGCGGTGAGGTCTGCAGTGGGAGTAATGGATGCGTTTAAGGTGGAGGTGGAGTTACATCAAGGATCAGCTCTGAGCCCTTTCTTATTTGCAGTGGTGATGGACAGGTTGACAGACAAGATCAGACAGGAGTCCCCGTGGACTATGATGTTTGCAGATGACATTGTGATCTGTAGTGAGGGTAGGGAACAGGTGGAGGAGACCCTGGAGAGATGGAGATATGCTCTAGAGAGAAGAGGAATGAAGGTCAGCAGGACTAAGACAGAATATATGTGTGTGAATGAGAGGGAAGATAGAGGAATGGTGAGGATGCAAGGAGTAGAGGTGGTGAAGGTGGATGAGTTTAAATACTTGGGGTCAATAGTTCAGAGTAACGGTGAGTGTGGAAGAGAGGTGAAGAAGAGAGTACAGGCAGGATGGAGTGGGTGGAGAAGAGTGTCAGGAGTGATTTGTGACAGACGAGTACCTGTAAGAGTGAAAGGGAAGGTCTACAAGAGGGTGGTGAGACCAGCTATGTTATATAGGTTGGAGACAGTGGCATTGACAAAAAGGCAGGAGTTTGAGCTGCATGTGGCAGAATTAAAGATGTTAAGATTTGCACTGGGTGTGACAAGGGCGGACAGGATGAGGAATAAATATATTAGAGGGTCAGCCCAGGTTGGAAGGTTTGGAGACAAAGCCAGAGAGGTACGATTACGTTGGTTTGGACATGTGCTGAGGAGGGATGCTGAGTATATTGGGAAAAGGATGCTAAGGATGAAGCTACCAGGTAACAGGAAAAGAGAAAGGCCTAAGATAAGGTTTATGGATGTGGTGAGAGAGGACATGCAGGTGGTTGGTGTGACAGAGCAAGATGCAGAGGACAGGAAGAAATGGAAACAGGTTATCTGCTGTGGCGACCCTTAACGGGAACAGCTGAAAGAAGATGATGATGATGATGACAAGTTACAAAGCAACATACTATTTAGATGTACTGATACACTGATTCTTGGAATGTGAGAGGACTGCAATCTTCAGACAAAATAAAGTTATTTCTCCACTTATTTTTTAAGTTGCAAGATCAAATTTTATTTATACATGAAGCACATTTGTTAGATAGACAATGGGCAGATATCAATAAAAATGGATAGCTCATAAAATCATGACAGGTAATAAAATAAAACTGGAGTTGCTATCCGCATCAAAAAATGTTTTTGCATTGGCATTAATGAAACCAGTAGTGATCCTAACAACAACTCATGCTATATAACAGGAGTAACCAATGTAGCAAAAATAAACCCAAGATGAAATCCCTTAGCCTTTATTATACATACAGTATATTTAACATACTAAAAAAATTAGAAGCCATTATATCACAATTATTGGGGATTGGAGTATCTCTTTGAACCCTTGGCATGAGACCACTAACAAAAATTGAAATGTTGACAGAAATGTATCCTCAGCCATTTTAGTACTATGGATATAATATGATGCGTTAGATCCTCCCATGACTGTTAATTCTAGAAGTAGTATAAACGATAAATCAAATATAAAATATAATTATACACATTTTTCACCTTGCCATGAAACATGGTCCTGCATTACTGGCTTTCTTTTATCTAGTAACCTTATAAATACTATTGGCTCTCTTATCACTGAACCCAGAATGCTTACAGACCATTTCAAGATTACTTTACTACTAGACTGGAAATTGGCACCCAGTAGTGATATTACTTATCATTCTTACACTAACTGTTTTTAAATCCATTATTGCTAGAAAAGGAAGAGGTCACTAATGAAATAAACTCCATGCACGAACAATTATATATCACTTTTAATAACTCAAATAAAAAACCTGCTCTACTATAGGCAGCAAGTGAAACATCAATTAAAGGCTTATTAATCAACAACGTAGCGTACTACAAGAAACTGTATAAAAATATGAAATTGGCATAAAAGCTAAGACTGAGTACCTAGAAATAAGCCTTATCCAAAACTATAACAGGAATAAAGAAGATAAATTAGAATATATTTAACAACAACTAATCCTTCACTACATGTCTCATTTGGGTCTATATCACATAGTCAAAGTTCTGTAACTTCTACTACCATATGTACGACAACATATGTCCGAAGTTACAGAACTTCGACTATATGTAAAAAGATTAAAAAAAGGGAGAACAAAATAAAAGGTTGTATGCAGGGAGGCAAGACTCCCTGCACCCCCCACATGGGGGGCTGTGGCCCCCACACTCCCCGCTCTATAAATATATCAACTCCAAGGTCATGCTACGGTGCAGTAAAGGGAACATTTCCTTTATTGCACTGTAGCGTGACCTCAGAGTTGGTTTATTTAAAGAGCAGGGGGTGTTGAGGGCACAGCCCCCCACATGGGGGATGTAGGGGGGCTTGCCCTCCTGCTTACAACCATCAGGTACATTCTTTTTGTTTTTATTTTTTTACAATTGAAGATTGACAACTTCGAACTTACGGTTTCGACCATATCATGTTTGAAGTTGTCATACTTCGATTACATGATATAGACCCGTCTCAATTCAAATGATAAGAAACCAAAACTCTTGACTTTTATTTTGAGTGGATCCAGGCCCCTTCAAAACTATTAGCTCAGTTAATTAAAATGCAAAAATCAAATGCTATAATCAGAGAAATTAAATGCAGTAATAACACTTACATCTAATGAGTCTATCCTAAAAGTTTTTGACAAATATTGTTCTAAATTGTAACAAAGTAGCACCAATACTTATGACTTAGAAATTAATAATTCTTTACAACATATTGCATTCCCTTCATTATCTATCTACCAACTTAAAAAACAGCGAAACCTATCACTATCTCAGAAATATCTAACACCATTAAACACATGAAAAATGTAAAACCTCCAGTCCTGATGGGTTAACTCCAAATTTTAAAGAAAAAAAATCTCAATCTTATTTAAAATACTCCAACTTTTATTTGAAGATATCACTTACAAAGGATTTTCCAATCTCTATTTAAATACTTCTAAAACAAATCTAATTTTAATACCAAATGTGGCCCCCTCTGACTTGGCCAGTTATAGACCAATTTCACTACTAAATTATGATATCAAAGTATTGACAGCTAGTCTAGCAAACAGGATCCAAAAAGGAACGCCATATATCATATCATCTTGCCAGGCAGGGTTTACCAAATGAAGATAAATAAATGATCAAAAAATAACTCTTGAAACACTATAAAGAATAAATAAAAATAAATAAATGAGTAAACCACAGTAAAATATGTAACACTTTTGTACTAGCTTTGGATGTCTTCAAATCATTTGACTAAGTAAACATCCCTTTTTTGAGAAAAAGTGTTCTACTTAAACTTGGTTTTCTTGCACATTTTCTTCAGACAATCTCATCCTTATATTAAAACCCATTGACACAATTAGTAATTAACAAGAGTATCAATAAAGCTGTCATAATAAGCCAAGGGGTAAGACAAGGAGGTCCCCCTCTCCTTTTCTATTCAATTTATACATGGAACCCTTCTTCTCCTCATACAAGAAAACTATTACAATTTCCGTAAATATTTCCATACCACAATTCCCATAACAGCCTTTATTGACAATGTAAATGTACACATTATAACTCCTAACTCAGATATACCTAAAATTATAAAGTCAATTAATTTTGCACGTTTCCAATTATAAACTCAGTTTAAATAAAACTAAATTATTCCCCTTTTCATTGGATTATTATATTAATTTTCAAAATTTAAAAGGTCCCACAACTGATATATCTTTAAAATATTTAGGAGTACATTACCATCAAAACAATACATCCAGGTTTCTAAACAATTTCAATAAAACTGACAGTCAATACTAGAATATACCAATAGATGGAGATCAGTGAATCTGTCATTCCATTCTGAATTTACCATAACCCTGATGAACATTTTCCCCAAATTATTTTTCATATCTTCCTCATTTTTTTACAATACCTAAATACTATTTTAAGTATATCAATGCAACATTGATAAAATTTGTATGGCACACCAGACCTTTAAAAATAAGTTATGATAAACTTACAGCACCCAAAATTGACAGGGGACCTCACCCTTTCTGGATTTCCATTTATATTACTTAATTGTAAACACAATGAAGTTATTAAAATTATCTAAGCTAACACTTTACTCAACAAATGGCAAACCTGCTTGGGTAAAATTATGGAGTAACTACCTTAAAATGTATTTTTAATAAATCAGCACTCCCTTTTCTATCTAATACAGATTTATAAGAATTCCAAATAAATAAACTGTTAATAGACCTTCATATGTTCACAGATAAGTGCCAGGCTAGCTGCCCTTGTGGGTCATTTTAAGCCTAGCCAATTTTTAATAAGTGTGGGACTCAATCCCTGTACATTGTGTCTATAGTGTAAACACCTTAACCATTACACCAGTCCCCCAACTTTAACAAATCATTTAACAATTTACTAAATATTTTAAATCTAGACAATATAGGGCTTATATTGCAACCACTGAACAAAAATCCACTTCTTAAATGGAATGACAAAAATGATAAATTTATCAAACTTTCCTTTACTAAAGGATAAATCAGTTTAGGATTTACTTGACACAAATTTCCATTCATTAAATGATACGGGGAAAGGCGGATCTACCTAAATGGTACACTGCACTTTTAAACCAGATTAGAGATCTTTTCCTTAGAAGACATGAAATGAATTTAAGATGTACATATAAGCTAAATTTCTTAACAAATTTGATAAATGCAGTTCAAGAAAAGGTAATATAATAGACTTATAAATTAATTCAAAAAAATAGATTCAAAGATAATTACCAAATTTCTTATATATGCAATTAATGATAGATTACAATGCATACTTAACCCCTGTAAGATTATCAGGTTTTAAACAACAACCAGACGCCCAATGAAACTCTTGCTCTGCAAATCATGCAGACTTGAAATGTGTTCTTTGGTTATGCCCATACCCACCAAAATTGTGGCATCTACATTATAGTAAGTTAATCAATTCTGGTTTAAGATTATCTCTTATAACTGGCAATTGGTCCTACTTTACATTTTTCCTAATGGAAGAATTTGTTTCAAGGTAAGGTCCCTGAGAACTTTATTCATGCTGATGAAATACTACCTAACACAAAAGTGGATTGACATGCCCAAGATATAGGAAAATTATAAGAATTAGATGTCAAATAAAATAAATCACTTAAGATAAACTGAAATCAATTATCCAAACAACAAAATAGCAAATCTTGGAAAAAATACTAAATATTATCCTCTGACTTCTATTGTCTTAAATCTATGACTTTGTGATATCATCATAGCCATTTCCTAGGAATACTTGCTAAAATTTGCATAGTAGTTTTTAGTTAAACAAGCTAAATACACACTACTATAAAGTGTGGTTAATAGCTATGGCTTTGTCTTCTACAGCTATTTATCAGATCTCTTATATCTATTCATGGTGGTTATCTTTATTATTTTGTTGTTTTTAGCTATCACTACTTTAAAATCCTTCATCAGAATATTCATAGGTTCATAGATTAGTACTAGGCTAACTGCTCTTGTGGGACATTTTAAGCCTAGCCAATTAACCCATGTGAGAATCAAACCCTGCACCTTGTGGTTGTAAGGTGAATACCTTAACTATTATGCCAACCTCCCACCCATTCAAGTAATAGTTATAATGTACAAACTTTTTTTGTAGAACAATAGTGACCAAACTTTCTATAGTGTTACTTGCTGTTCTACTTTTTCATAACTGTATGCATGGTTGTATTATATAAAAGGTTAAATAAAATATATTTGAAAAAAATAAATTGAAACCATAGTCTTCTTAGCAGTCAGCAATTAAACATCTCTTATCAGTGAGAATAATAATCTTTTATTCTGTTGCAATAATGTTTCTTAATTTAGGAGTATTACAACACACAATATTATATCCTATCCACTTTCTCCTTCAGGGCATTGATTCATAAAATAATGATAGACCCTCAGTTTAGCATACTTCTACTCATAAAAGTGCTTTTTTCCCCTCATGTGTTTATAGAAATTACTTCTTAAACTGATAAGTGCAGGAATAATAGATACTATATTATTAAAATAAAACAATTTGAAATATAACGTTTTCTTACATTCTCCGTTTATTCTGTAATGCCCTCAGTACTAACATTTATTTTCTATCTCCTAATCTGTATAATTTACTCTTCTGCTTCTAATAAATTCCCCATCTTGTAATGCACCCTTTTAGTGGGTACTTCCATCCAATGTCTTCTAAACTGCCTATTAGTGTTCAAGCATTCATGCCTGACATGTTGCCCTTAGACAACAGAATGCTGCAAAGCCTCTCTTATTCCCCCATTTTTCCTTTTCCATTAACTGTATTGTCTTTCCAGCATTGTCTTTGCCACTTTTTTTCTCAAAATATTTACAATCATGGCTTGCATGCTCTCTATATGTCTTTCTGAGCAAGGGAACATATAGAGTGCAATACTTACTTACTACACCATGCAGCCAGGCCACACACCATTCAGTGTCATACCATCCCGTCAAATTCACTTGATAGCATATAATGTCCCTTCCCTCATCAACAGTTTCATCTGGCCTGTTAATCTGTAATCTAAAATGCCAACCTGGTGTTATCTCTTTCTTTATAAAAAGGCCTGAGCAATCATAAGGAGAGTATATAAATCATTTCTGTGTCATTTTTTCATCCTAGACTTGAAAATCATGGCACATTAACATAACAGGCTTATGTAAACCTGCTTCCACCAATTCACACTTAAGCTTTTCTGTCACCTCCATATTCAAGCATTTCTGTACTTGTTCTCACCAATTCCTAGTCCTGTACATTCTCGATGTATCTTCATCAACAATTACTGCCTCCTCACCATAAATATTGCACTCAATTATATTTATGTAATTCACTTCAACTTCTCTTACCCTACTACTTAACCATATTCATTTATTTATTTAGTTAGTTTAGTTACCAGGGCAGTGCACTCATTACAATTAAAAATTTGTGGGAACAGCCCATGTGTGTGCATGAAAAATGCACCAATTTCACCTCCTTACAGCATGTATAATACAACATAAAAAATATTATTGATGTGTATATAATAGTATTACTGTATATTACATTATATCAAAAATAGCTATATAATAGTATTACCATGGCATTCAATAATCCTATTACAACACACAGTTAAGTAACATAATACATTCGATACATGTAGCAGATATATAACAAGTATAAAACAACAGCATCACAGCTAATAACAATGCACTGCCACTCGCATTTCTTGACAGCAGTCATAAGAGAACAATTTTGTCATGTACTTGCAGACTGAATGTCTTTATCTACAACCTTCATGATAACGTATAATAGAGTTGCAGAATTCTTCAAAATAATATTTTCACTTTAATTATTATCCTAATATTAAAATAATACATAAATGACAGATTAAACATATTGCATAGAGGGTACAAAAAGCAAGCACTGAAATAGCAAGTTCCTAACATGTACAATGCACTCATAGGCACATTTCTAATAATCATAATGAAGCAGTTATGGCAAGCATGTGTGTAGAATGCAAATTTGCACTCTCCCAATTCTAGGATTGTATTATAAGTCTTCGTAAAACAGTCATATTAAAACAATTTTGTCAGGCTTTTGCAGACTTAAAGCCTTATACATAACTTCCATTACATGGTGTACTGCAGTTGCATGATGTTCTTTGATAATATATTCATCTTACTCAGCATCCTATTATTAAAGGAACATTTGTTAAATGGCATGTCAAACAGATTGCATACAATGGATATTTATCAAACAGTGAACTAACAAGCTCTCTTTATGCATTGTTAGACACAGATTTATAACTATCAAAGTAAAACAGTTTAGGCAAACACAAAGTATGCATACCGACAGAGAACCTGCTCCAGTATTTGATTATAACTGCAAGTCATGCTAAGGTTTTTAACAGCTTAAGCTTTCTGTAGGACCCAGTGTTCCATCCACTATACTTCATAGTTACAAATTAATGCAATTCTGGAATCACTTTTTTCAGGTCCTGAAAATGGTGTCCATCATTTAGGGTATTCTTTTTTTTTTTCCTGAGTTAACCAGGTAACCCCAGTGTACACAAGTGGAACTTTTCATGGGCAACCAAGGTGCACCTTGTAATTAAATAACTTGATCAGAGTTAAGCAATAGGCAAATGAAGGCTGAGGTAATCAAACTATAATCCTCTACACTAACCACCACATTCTTCCATGCGATATTTTAAGTGATCACTTTTATATACTAAGGTAGAGAACTGTTACACCAGTATCATAAATATTTAACCGAGTATATGGGGGCCTCCTTTAAAATACTATATTCTACATTCACAGTTCAACCTATTTGTTAAACTTCTATGGTTCAAGTTTGTTAGTGATAGACCCTCGGTTTAGCATATTCTACTCATAAACGTGCATAATCCAATGGCTAAATGCTATTTATCATACCATCTCTGTCTAGATTCATTACATAAAAACATACTCCCTTGTTTATTTGTCTCTTGTTGTTGTTCGTTTTCTTCTTTCACCTCCACCATGCTGTTAGATTCAATTAAATTTACAGATTCCATATAACCAGCATCCATTATTTCTTAGTTTTTTTTTTTTTTTTGCTCCCCAGGGACCTTCCTGAATGGTTACTCTATCTGAGCTCATTTCACCAATTTGCTCTGGGAGCATAGGAGCTGGCATTTCCCAGGCTAGGTGAGAGCCCTAAAGCCCATTCATTATTGCATTGTAATCCCATTAACCATCCATGCCCCTGCAAGAGTCAGGAGGTATGGAGTAGGCCATCATGTTTATCCAAGGGCTTAGCCTACTCTCTTAATCTGGAAGCACCACCTGCCCCCCCGGTGGTTTCTCTGAGTGCACATGTTCTATCACTAGAGCATGCCTTTGTATACCATTTCCATCAGTGTGATTGCACTATTATAACATGGGCTGAGGTAGCTCATAACTCTACTGAGCAGACATTTAGTTCTCCTACAAGGTATCTTTCATATGGTAGGCCAGAGCCACCTCCTTCCCCCCTTAACAGGTGATTCTCATTAGCTACTCTCTCCCACCATCCTGGGCAATCTTCTACAAGTGTGAAAACAGTCTCCATTACATCTTGAAATGAATGATGTGGCACTTCCATCAGTTTAGCTTTATGCTACTCAGCATTTGCATGTATCAAGCCTTTCTCTGCTGAATATATTTTCAGTATTGATGGGAAAGTCATCCTATTTTTCAGTTTATGTTTCCTGCACTCTCTAACAGTTTCTATAAACTGGAATATCTGCTGAAATTTTTTATCCATATAATCATGCTCCACATGCACCATTCTGCCTACTACTTTAAATTTCCTTCCTGGTTCTCATGACTTTCTCAATACCTGTTTTTCTACTGTTTAGTCTACTGTATAATACACACACGCACAGACACACACACACACACACACACACACACACACACACACACACACACACACACACACTGGAGATATGACTACTTAAACTAAACAGCTGGAGTTGAATAATGGGTTTCTGACATCACACAGGTTTTTCTATTCCTTTTAACTAAAACCAGATTTTAGGTCCTCTTAAAGAATCTATATCCATTCTTTTTTGTTTATCATTACTGTGTATTTTTATTTTATATAATCTATGTCCAATGCCTTCTAGCCTTGCAGAGAACCAGGCTGTACCTAAATCCCCCAGTTGCTCTTTAACAAATACCTCAGACATGACACTTCACCAGGTGGGTCCTACAATTAACCAAAAGAACTCTTCCACTTATCTTTGTAGGAAAATGTGATTAATTCCAAAAACAGCTGGGCACTTTCATCCTGCAACAACAAAAGGACTTTATCAAAACTGTTAAAAATATTCTCAGCTTTACTTTAAAAACTAAGAATCAGTCATGTGATCAGCATTGTCCAATCAAGATCAGAAAATAAAAGAATCATGCTCAAAAACTTAAAGCAATAAAACACATAAATTATATTGTCTGTGTACCATTATATACACATATAACTGTCTATAGTTAGTATTCCAAAGATTTTCCTTTCAAGACTCGCAATATGAAAACATTGTCATTGATTCCTGGAGACTTTGTGGGATTAAGTCCAAGCTGCCACAACAGTTCTTCTCATTGAAATCTACATTTCCAGGGAGGTTCCTGCTCAGAGATATTAATTTTGTTAATGACAAAAAGCACGATCTTCTTGTTTTTTTGGCAAATAAAAAATGTTTAAATAGTACATTGCTAACATCCCCCTTCTTAATATCTGCACCATCTTCATAAATCCTTTCTTTAAGAGAAAGCTCTGTTTTCCCAGCAAAATATGGATTGAGGAAAGACATTGTGTGAGATATACTACTGCACTGGTATTGCAGTTGCATCTACCAGGGCAAGGCATTGTCCTCTGATACTTTTTAACTGAGACATTTGTGGTGTCATAAATATACCTACATTGTCTGCATTTCCCACATTTGGGCATTTTTCCATTGTAAGTGATTGAAATATCTGATGAACTCTCTATTATGGTCTTACTATTACTTGCCCTTCTAAAAACAATCTTTGGTTCAACACCTAAAGTTTGCATGAGGTTCAAGGGTATAGCTGTCTCCCAGGTGTTTTTTTTTTTGAATTTTACAGATTTGCCCTGCATCCACTGAAAAAAGATGTAATGAAAGAGTCAGAGGCCCTAGCTGAAACACTGCAGTAACCCTAAATCTTTCAGAATGAGTTTGTAAACAAGACTTCTACCACTAATAATTGCAGCTGCCATCTCATCAATAAGCTGAAATTTGTAACATCTATTTATAAGCATGTTTTTTTCTCAAATCTTTATTTTATTTTATTTTAGTTTCATTATTTTAATGTACAATAACAAAACTTCTTTTACTGAAATTGGTCAGCATACATAGACAGATAAGGCCATTTATCATTCAGATAACCAACAAATGCATTTAAGACTTGATTTCTTAATATGACAAGAGAGTATGCACTAATAGAAAAGACATGACATTCTTAACTCTATTAATTCTGTATACCGTTACTGGCCCAAGATTGAAAATCAGTAGTTAAAAAGAAGATAAAATGAACACATCACATATACAACTATTTACATGTAGTGCTACATTATGACACTATTATTATTACTACATTAACACTTTTAAGTAACCATAAAAGAAGTGAATGAGTTAAAACCTTTGGCAGGAAAGACTGTCAAAACTACTAGTATAGGAGAATAGATGCAAAGCCATTTTATATTACTTCAAGATACAATCTAAAATAATTCTGCGGAATTTAAGGTATTTCAAGCATTTGCTAATATTTTCTGTAGTTAGTTGATGAGAGAAAATATACTTGATGCCATCTTTGCAAAATTTTCCCAGTTAATTTTAGAGCGGTCCAACCAGTTCTGCATAATATAAAACTTAATTAACATAAAAAGAGCAATCTGAATCCTCAGTTCATTAGTGGGTATACCCTTTTGGCCTGCATGCAATATAGCAAATTCCCATGAAGTGTGTACTTCCCATATCTCATTTTTTCAAGTTTAACCCTTGGTGAGTTCCATAAGTTTTGTACATATTTACAGTACCATAGAATATGCAGTAGGAAAATGGTCACTGTGGGGAAAAAGGGACAAAGAGGTGAAATATTTGGAAAGAAGCTGCTTAGATGCTCTGGGGGTATATATGCATTATTATTTATCATTAATCGGGTATATAATAGTTTCTTGAGGGGGCAAAACTGATTGTATTATTAATTGCTTTGGAGAGGTGGACATCTGTCAGTTCAGAGTTTTTATTTCTCCAACAATGTGCAAATGTAATAGAAGATTGGTATTTAGTGGTAGAGATTAGGTTATATGTAATCGATAACTACTTCTTTCTAATTTTTAGACATTTCAGGAGGGATAGGGCAATATTTATTTCTCCCTGAACCTCATTCAGGAAAGTTCCTAAAGTAGAGACTAACTCTTTGATTTGTCTCGGAATTATTGCATATTTGTTATTGAGTTCAAATTTTCCTTTAATAACCTTTAGAGAATTATCCTTAATTTCATAAAAATCCCAGACAGTTAAGTTTTTTATTTGGGGGGATTGGTCAAGATTTATCATTTTATTACCTAGTTTTAGGTTTGGGTTTAAATTAATGGGCTGCATGAAGATAAGTGCGGTTGTTAGGCGTAGTGAAGGGAAGAGCTTTTGGAATGAATTAATTTTATATTTGATTAGATTATGTAGTCTAATGTCTTTATACAGATTTATTTATGAAGGGCAATGATTTGGGATTTATATTACACAGTTTTACATATGCATGCCAAGGTTCAACCCATTGGGAGGAATGAGTTGAGTTCATTGGATTATGATCTGCAATTAACATGATTCTACTGGCACAAACTATGTCATAGTATAATCTAAAATCTGGTATTCCCAGTCCCCCCTTGTTTTTGGGAAGCATTAATTTTGCCAGGGAATCCTTGGAGTCTTAGGAAACCAGATACATTTTAGTTAAGGTTTTGTTTATTTTTTTAAAGAAGTTTAAAGGGATGTTGATATTTGTGGCATTAAATTGGTATAGTATTCTGGGTAGAATGTTCATTTTTATAATTGCTATTTTAGATAGAAAGGGAAGTTTCATGTTTTTCCATCTGTCTATATAATTTTTCATGTTACTTTATGATTTGAGAAGATTATTTTGAAGGGTGTGTTTATGATTATGGTCAAATATTATCCCTAGGAATTTAAAAGTATATTTTAACTTAATTTGGGTTATAGGAAAGAGAGGCTCTTTATCACTGCTTGGGTTGATTGGAAAAATAAGAAATTTTGAGGAGTTAATTTCATAGTTGGAAGTTTTTGAGAAGGTTTCTTATAGTATTTTGGATTTTTGTTAAGTTAGTATTAGGTAACTGGAAGGGTCTATATTATGAGGACGAAAGACAAAAACAGCGAACGCATGTTGAGCGACACCAAATGAGTGAAAACCAGAAATATCAAATCCAAAAAAAAACAAAATTACAAAACCAAATGTCTAACTAACTGTTTTATGCAGGGGGGCTGACACCCCCCTGCACCCCCCATGTGGGGGGATGCACCCCCCGCCCCCCTACTTAAATATTCTAACTCCGAGATCGCACTACATTGAAGTGAGGGGAAGAATTCCCCTACGCCGATTTCCATTTATGTGTGTGACATTTTCTGTTTTCAACCATTTGGTGTTGCCCAAATGGTGTTCACGGTTTTCGTGTTTTGATCGGATAATATAGACCCAACTGGAAGTATATGATGAGGTCATCTGCGAAGGCTGAAAATACAAGATTTTCCCCCAGAATATCGGGTATGCGATAAGTTTTATATATATATATATATATATATATATATATATATATATATATATATGTGTGTGTGTGTGTGTGTGTGTGTGTGTGTGTGTGTGCGTCAAAGAGTTATGGTGAGAGGGGACTTCCCTGTCTTGTACCATTATTTAGTTTTATTTTAGAAGAACATAGTTTATTGATGAGTACAGTGGTAAATGAGGAATTATACAGGATTTTGATTGTGTTTATGAAGTTAATTGTAAAGGTAAATTGTTGTAGAGTCAACAACAAGAATTCATGATTAACTCTATGAAAAGCTTTTGTGGCATCCAGTGCCATAAGATATTTGGGAAGTTTATGGTTTGTAGAAAGTCGAATGGCTGCATCTATGGTAAGCGTGTTGTCCCAAGTTTGTCTTCCCTTCATGAAGCCTGATTGCTGTGGGGACATAATTGTGTAGAGAACTTTTTTAAGTCTATTTGCTAGTGCCATAGACATAATTTTAATGTCTATATTAATAAGTGAAATTGGTCTGTAATTTGATGGGTTAGATTTGTCAGTATTTGGTTTGTGAATAAAGATAGTTTTAGAGTTGTTAAGATATAGGTCAGTAAATCCAAATTTACCAATATACTTGAATATTTTAAGAAGGATAGGCAATAATTTTGAAGAAAATTATTTATAGAAGTTGGAAGTGATGCCATTGGGACCTGGGGCTTTATTGGTTTTGATACTTTTTATTGTTTCCTCAATTTCTTATGTTCTTAAAGGGGCTTTTAGGAGTTCAAATTGATGTTTTTCAATTTTTGGAAGTGAGGTACTGTTAAAAAAGGAATTGTAGGACTCTGAGTGTATTTTATCCTGCGGGCCACAGAGTTTGTTGTATATTTTTTCAAAAATGAGAAGTATAACTTTGTTATTCATGAGTGTTTCATTATTATATTTAATTTCTCGTTTCCATTTGTTTTGGATTTACTGGTTAATTTCTAGAACCCTTGGGGGGTCATGATGGACATTTATGAGTCTAGCTAATAATCTGGAGGGTTGTTGGGTCCATTCAGAGTAATTAGCAAGGAGTTTCATTTCTTGGAATGAGAGATTGTGTGCATGTATTGAGTATAGCTCTTTCTGGTGATTAATTAATTGGGTTTCTAATTCAGGACTAAAGTTTTCTTGGAGTGATTTTTCAATGTCTTGGATTTTCTGCTTAATTTTGGATTCTTCATCTATTGTAAGATTTTTAAAGCAGGAGGCTTTTTGAATCAGGAGACCCCTAATTTTTGCTTTAGTGGCTGCCCATAGAATGTTTAGTGCCATATTTAAGGTTGAAAGATTGGCACTGAGCTCATCTAGTACACTGTAGATTTATTTTACTACTTCTTCTTTGTCAAGAAATGTGGATTAAGGGACCATGACTGGAGGTTTTTTTTTATTTGGAATGTCTTTTTAAAAGGATAAGTTTCAGTGTTATTTTGGAGTGGTCTGACAAGGATCTCGGATTGGTTGAGTATAGTGCTTTTGTATTTAGAAGAGATTCTGATATCAGACAAAAATCAATCCTGGACCATGAATTATGGCATGGGGAGTAAAACATGAATTTGTCCCCTTGGTTGAGCTGACTGTTTGAGAGAGCTGGATCTAATAAAGTGAATTCTAATACTAGGTCCTCTAAAGCAAGTAGAGCTTGCTTATTATGTGTATTGTTCTTGTTGTATCTATCATTTAAGGGATCAATAACCATGTTCCATCTCCTCCCACTACATATTCATGGTTAGGGAATTTTGACAGTAGATTATATATTTGTACTATGAAATCCTGTTGACTTGAACAAGGACCATAAATATTAAGAAACAGTGTAGGCTTGCAGGATAAAGGATTAAGATGGCTAAAGTAATGCCATCTACCAATATTATCTGTACCACATTCAATAATTCCCTCTTTAAATGATTTCTTAATCAAAATAGCTACTCTTTTTGAATTAGATTTACTGGCAGAAGCAATAATTAAGGTTAGCCAGGGTCCATCTCTATCCTTGTTTCAGACTTCATTTAACAGGTGTGTTTCTTGGAGAAATACATTTGCCTGTGATTGGTAGATTAGGTGTAAGAGTAATTTTTTTTAACATCCTTCAAGCCCTTCACATTCCATGAATCTATCTCCCACATCATCCCAGCTCAAAAAGGGTATTCAGTGTTATTAAAGATGGCTTTGGAAGTCCTTCCCTCATCATGTAACCAGAAAAGTTTAAATATAAAAGCACCATAATTGGTTGTTCTGTAGTACTATAAGCATATTTTTTTTAAAAAAAGATAAACAGACATTTCTTCCTGTAATATTCTATCAAAGAAATAACCTGAGACAGTCTTATCATTTGTCTTTTCACAAGGCTGTATTTCTGCTGAAAAGGATGGCAGATAATGAAGTGGAGATAAGTGTTAGAAAATGTTGGTTTGCAGTGTAAGGACGACTGAAAACAATGGAGCACACTGTCTTTTGAAATCAAGTAATGAATAGTATTTAGCAAAGAAATATAGGAGAACCTAAGAAAATCCATTGTCTGTTCCAAATATTCAAAGAAACATTCTGATTCACTAGTAGTGCCTGACCATAACATACGAATATCATCTTGATAAGGGCACTGGAACCATAAGGCAAGGGCGGGGGGGGGTATTCCTCCCCACTTTAAATAAATTCCTCAATAGTATCCTCAGTACCCAGCTGAAAAAAAGGATGCCATGGAATTTCATAAAGACTGGCAGAGTTGGACGAGTATGCTTACATTTTGCTTGGGCTCTTGTTTTAGTAAGCATGCCACCAACTAGCTGAGAGGCATTTTTTTTTCTCTTTTATCTGATTAGAATGGATCTGCAGTCTGTATATGCTCTCTATTTATTTATTTATTACCAGATCTGCACTGTGGTTGGCTGAACCTGTAGTATGGGCAGTACTACAGAGGTGCAAGCTGCAGGAAGTGAATAATGAGCAGATGGAAACAGTAATTATTTCAAAAGAAAGATTGCAGAATGGAAGACAGGGTATAGTCAGTGGGACTCCTCTATGGATTTTTTCTTTAAAGTTAATATTAAGGGCATGTGTCTTAAGTGTCCAGAATTTTACCACATGTCCAAATTTTTGGCTCATATTATCTACACTCTATTCTATAATTGTGTGGATTTCTGGTAAGTCAGTTTGATTGCACTCACTAAATAATCACAGATATTTGAGTTTCAGGCATCATATACTTCAGATAATACATATTATGCAGAACTTCTTATAGTTAATAGAATAAGAGAATATAAAGTAACATGCATTTTCTGAATGAAAGGAAGTCTGTAACTATTTATTGTCATTATTTAGTAAGTATAATCCACCACTTTTTCCTCCCAAAATCACTAACCCTAGGAGGGATTATGAAGGACAGAGCACAAAATTAATGCAAAAATCAGGGACAAATGAGATAGATGCATAAGAGAAGTATTTAAAACCTGTCCCTGATTTTGGCCGTTTGCCCCCCCCCCCATTTTTACAGCTTTGTTAAAAATTCTTGAGCAAAGAAATTGAGGGTTATGATTAATAGGTCCATGGTTTGCCTTTTTTTATGATATTGGCAGATCATAGAAACAAGGAGGGGGTTTGTGACTGGCCAGTGTTCATCTTCTTGTGGCATATTTGGTCCTGACAGTCAACAAATAACACAGACCTGGTGTCTGTTTGCGTCAGGGATAACATGGATGCCTATTTTTTGGAATCTGTTTAAGGCATGTATTTGAATAAAAATATGACTCTTTGGTTTATTTTGCAGAAGCTCCCTGATTGCCTCATAGTTTTGCTCATGCTAACCATTGGCAGAGGAGGCCACAGCAGCAGCACCATTCAGACATGGCACTTTTCTAACTTTTTAAAATTTTCCCATGCTGTTAATAGTTGCAGCTGCAACTCTTCTTAATTTCTGGCCTTTCTGCTAGATCCCACCCATGACCTAGACAACAAATCGCAAAGATAGAAGAGCTCTGGGAGGCTCAGTGATTTGTTGTCTAGACTGCAGTGTGTCAGACTGACCAGAAAGCCCAGAACTTTGAAAAATGTAAGGTAATGACATTAATCATTTTTGGGAATATGCGTTCAGTGGCATTGTGAGGAATGGCCCAGTTTGTAATAAGTAATGCTTTTTTGCCTTAATAGGCAACCAGATATGATAGCATAGAGTCCATCTATCTCTGATTTTACTTCATAGTTTGCCCTTTTTGTCATAAAATGTTTGATTTTCATGTAAATCACTGAAGTCAGTCAACATTAGAGTTTCATGTCTCTTATTGTTTTCAAAATTACTATTGTTGTGAAACTTGCTGTTCCATTAACTTTGTAAGTCAATTAGAGTAATAAAATTTTCCCTGATTATGGGATTTTGCCCTGGTGTCTTCCCTTATTTTTGACTTTGTCCCTGATAATGGAGTGAATAGGTTGAGAGGTATGCTGGATATTCATACTGATCCAGATGATTTTGCCTCATACTTTTGGACTGCTCCTTGTAAATCTTGTGGTTTTCTGGTATTTAATTCAGGGTTGCAGTCACAAAAATAATTGCAAACATTTGTGTTTGAGAATTTACATCTTTCATTACTGTGTGACTTTTGTTTACTTTATTGTGTGGCTACTGATTCTGTTGCATAGCCATTATTTTTGTTGCAATCAGACATCTGAGGTGTGGACAGAAGTGGCTATAACTGCTGGGAGGGGGTGGGGTCATCTGTGGATGAAAATGACTGACCCTATTATTGCTGTCTCAGTTTAAACAGTGTGCATGACTAATATGCATATACAGGATGTAAGATGACATACATTTCTGTGACAGTAACTCTGATCGGTATTATTTTTACCAGAGCCAGATATTTGATAGGTTCATAGGTCCATAGGTGTTTACTAGGCTAACGACCACAAGGGCCTTTTTAAGCCTAGCCATGAATCCCAAATCTCTTACAAGTTCTGGTACCTTTCATAAGTGTAAGCATGGGCTTGGGAGATGAAACATTTATAAGCAGGAGCCAGGCAGATGAACCATTTACAGGCTGCCTGTGCATACTAGAGACATAGGTGCCAAACCAGGAATGAATTTCTTGTTCCCCATTCAATTGTCCAAGTTACACTTAAATTGGATTAGGGAGGAACTCTGTTTTACATGGATGGGAAGCATGTTCCAGAGAAGTCGTGGTCTCTGGGATACATACCTGTCCCTCCAGCAGGTCCTGTTTATATCACAGGCAATGTTTAAGTCAGCAGCCCCATCCCTATAACCAGTAACAACTCACACTCTATAACTATGCAGTTTAATAAGTATTTCACAGAGTCCATACTAGCCCTCACAAATAATAACTGTTCCACCACCTTCACAGAAATTCCCAGAAGAAACCCAAATAGCACCACCTTTGATTTTCAACCTGTACAAACATACACTATAAAAATACTGAAAAAACTCAAACCAACACCCCTAGCAGATGATAACCTACCAGCTGAATATCTCAATCTGACTGTGGATGCCATCTCCTATCCAGGATCCATCTTAATAAACTGGTCCATCTCCAAACAAAAGGTACCAGCTATCTGGAAAATTTCACACATCATTCAGCTACACAAAGGGGGAAAATCATTAGAACTGCCCAAGTACAGGCCAATAGCTATATTGTCAACTCTGTCTAAAGTTCTGGAAAGATGCATCCACTCACAAATTATGCAGTATCTTCTTAATAACAACCTGTTATCCAAAACCCAACATGGATATCCCTAAGACAGCACTACTTATGCACTAATGAGTTTCACAAACATCATTAATTAACATAGGAACATCGATAAAAAGATCTATCAAAAGCATTCCGCACTGTATCTCATAACAAACTTATACAAGTACTTTTAGAACTAAACCTTAGTCAAGCCGCAATTACTTGGTTCAAAGACTACTTAACAGGTGCCAGCAAGCTGTAAAATGGTAACAAAGTACATCTCCTCTACTGCCCATTACTCTAGGTGTACTACAAGGTTCCATTCTAGGTCCCCTCCTTTTCAACCTTTTCACTAACAATTTACACACTGTTACCCTGTATGCCTTCCTAGTCCAATATGCAGACAATTCTACACTGATATAAGCTGCATCATCACATCAACAGTTGCAACAACTAGTGCAGCAGTCCTTCTCTGCAGCTGAAATGTAGCTTTCTGAAGCTCAACTTATTCTAAACCTGACCAAGACCAAACTCATGATATTCCAAACCACTAGAGCTATAGATCCCCTCTCTCTGTTCAAGATCACATCTAGAAACAATACCACCATCTCCCCTGTTTCCCAGACTAAACTTCTGGGTGTTGTTGTTGACAACACTATGAAATTCGACCTATACATATCCCAGACAAATAAATAGTAAACTTGGTTCTCTTTACAGAAATAGATAACACCTAACCTATAGCACAAAGACTACCATTGCAAGAACACACCTGATCTCCATACTCCCGTATGCCTCACCCCTTCTGACAAACCTAAACAAAATCAGACCTAGCAAAACTAGATACCTGCTGTATTCAGATCACAAAGTTTGCAATAGACTCCAGCATTAGAACACACCATTGCCTTGCACTCAGACAACTTAACTGGCTAGAACTACATCAGCTCTTCACTTATAATCAACGTACTTTGGCGTATACACTTCTAAATTAACATGAAAAATACCCTACTCTGCAAAACCTTCTACTCCCCTACACTAGTAGCTGGTCTTTACACTCAAATAATAAATCCTTCTTAAAAGTTACCAAATCCAACAATGCCGCTGGAGATTCCCTCTATTCTACATGCGTAGACAAAATCTGGAATTCATTGCCAACAGATATACGAACAACTACAAATGCTCTGTAGTTTTACAAAAGACCCAAATCCCATTTATTGAATACAAAGCTATGCTTATGCACCAACCCTGGATAACTTATGAGTGCCTTCTTGCACCCCCCCCCTTGCTTTCTAACTCCCCATATCCTCTCTTCCCTGTTCTTCTTATCTTCTCCACACCGTCCTTTCCCTCACAATAACTAGTCTGACTCAATCTGTGCCCCAAAACTTCCAGCAAATTGTCCCAATTAATAGCTGGTTTATGTTCTCTTTATTAGTATCTCTCCCTGATAATATAATATTATTTACCTGTATTATCTCTCTATAGTTATGCACATACATGAAGTTTTTGGTAAATAGACATATCAGTATCCTCTATTATTAAAAATGCATATAAACCTTAGTCTATATATGTAAAATTGATGTATTAAGAACTCTGTATGTATTGCACTGCATCTATATGTTATTTCTCTGTTGTAATGTTTTGATATTTTGTACAATTGTCCCCTTGAAAATGTGGAGCTTTTCTCCCCAGGCCTCTGCTGAAAAAGGTACTGTATCCAGCTGGACTTTCCTGGTAAATAAATGTAAAATAAATAAATAAATAAAATTTAGAATGGGCAATTCTGTTGCTGTTTCTTTTGTGGGTATGCAGAAGGTCCATCAGGATGGATTCTGACAATGCCTTGTATACCAGATATAGATCTCCTCCCAACAGCCTGTAGGAGATAATACAGGGAGTGGGACTTGAGGCTGTTTGCATAGGATATGTTACTTATGACCTGTATTCTTTTAGTGAGAAATCTCTGTAGGCATTGCAGTTGTTGGATATGCTTGGTTAGGTACATACCAATGGAGGGCATTATAGTCAATGATAGGTCTGATGAATGCTGAATACAGTGGAACAATGATTTCCTTGGACCTAGATGCCATACGTTTGTTTATAAGTTGTACAACATAGAATGATTTCCTCACTACTGTAGACACGTGATGGTCAAAGGCTAGATCACTGTCTATGTGTGTCCCCTAGTCCATGACTACTGGGTCAATTGTTAGGGGTGTGTTGTCAATATAATAGTTACCAGGGGAGGATGACTTTCCGAAGGATACTGTTATGCATTTTTTGTTAATTATGTTACAATATTGTTACAAAATGAGCGGCAACCCACAACCGGGAATGATTATGAGAGGGCCCTGGTGGTTCAATATTGTACACAAGTAAGTGAAATTAGGAATATAGTAAAAAAGAACTGAAAATACTGAAGGCTAATCCAGCTATTTTTCAGCTACTGCGGCCTGAATCATGATTCACATATAAAACCAGGGCAAATTTAAAGGAATGGTTTGAGTAGGGGTCAGCAAATCAAGGAACCCAAAAATTAGGTACAGTGAAATGTGGAACTTGGGCACAGTGTCCCTATATATTAGAGGTTAAAACTTTGGACTTAAAGAATGATATACGTTCTACTGTTGAATTTTGTAAAGGAAATTGCCAGTCCAAAGCAGTTGTTTATCTTGCTAAGTGCTCAGGATGCCCATCTTTTTATGTGGGCAAAACAGACAGATGTCTCCATACAAGAACATATGAGCTGAATTATGAAATAGGGAAAGGAAATGAAAACAATGCACTTTCTAAGCATTCCAGGATATGTGCACAATAAAAAAATTCTAAGTTGGTATTTTAAAACAGGTAAAATATAACTCTAGACGTGGTATGAAGGTTGAATTAGAGGCTAAGGAGATGAAGTGGCAACTTAAATTGCATGGGTTTCAGGAACCTGGCATTAATGAAACCATTTTTATACAACCTCTCTTGTATTTGAGATCAGCTACACTGTGATATGTTTTTTATCATTTATTTGTTTGCTTTTTATGTATCACATTTCATGCCATATTTAGTAGGGTCTGTGATTTTTATTATATACATTATACTGATTTTAGAACATTTTAACAAATATCTTTAATAATATTTATTTCCTTTAAGATGGTTTTAATCTAGTTGTGCACAATGTTGATGTGACTAAATGATTTAATGAACAATGTAACTACGTAACAAGCCGTGGTTAGGTATAAAAGGGGAGGGACATATTTCATTCTTTATTCTGATGAAGTTCTGCATTTATTAGGACAAAGGTGCTAAATCTATGGTTTTATAAATAAAGTGTGCTTTTTATAGGACATGAATTTGTGAATCACATTTTCAAGCTGCAAGCATTACCCTCATTTGTTTTTTATTAGTTGCCTTAGTAATACTACACTTCAGAGTTGTAATTTTTTTTTTACTTTCCACCACTAGCATCAGCACTGCACATAAGTGACTATGTATGTGCACCTACCAAGAGCAGAATGTGTACAAAAGCAACTGTTCATTGGCACAGTGGCACAGTGAATAGTACTGCCATCTCACAGCACACGGCTTTTGTTGATGTTTTAACTGTGGCTTTCTCTGTATTGGTTTTGCATGCCCTCCCTGTCTATGTGTAGGTTTATTCATGTACTTTGGCTCCTCCAACTACCTATGAATTGGTGGTCCTCCAATTTACCTGTAGGTAATTTTGGATACATGTTGTGTGTGTGTGTGTGTGTGTGTGTGTGTGTGTGTGTGTGTGTGTGTGTGTGTGTGTGTGTGTGTGTGTGTGTGTGTGTGTATACATCTTGTGATACAGCTGTCTTGCCATGCAGTAAAAAAAGAACAGTTAACAATTAATAATGTTTCACAAATAAGATAGCAAATGAATCATATAACAGCCAGAACCTCAGAGCTTTTGGTGATCTAGTGGCCACCACATCCCAGGCTAAAGAAGCACATTTTGACGCAGGCTTAGTAGCAGTCATGGTCAGAGGTGTGAACAAAATGTTGATGTAGACTGTGTTTGGGTGGGTGGGGGATTTGGGGAGGGTGTTTTCATTATTTGCTTAGCTTTCTTTAGAAACCTTAGAGGTGTGCATAGAACGTCACTATAGTTTGAGTTGGGGCAGTGTACTGTTTAAGAGCAACAACTTGGACTACACTGCTTGGAACATTAATTTTTTTCCACCTTCCTCATAGTCGAACATTAGATGTGTATACAAGTAGTGATCATTTTGGTGGTTTGGGTAAGGAGATATGCTGTTTATGTATGTGTAATTGCATCAGGTTGAAATGTGTTACTGGATTCTGTTAATTTGTTTCACTTTCATCCCAGTCTTCCCATTGGAATGGTATGTAGAAGTACATCTTTTTGCAGGTAGGTTTTCACCATTTTCCACTTGCATTTCTTTTCTTTTTGTTTGCTGTTTGATTAACCTGTCACCATTTCTGTTTGTGGCCATTTGTATCTTGACTTTCATTCCAAAGTAACAGCAGAGATACACAAAAATGTGACTATTTTTAGGGGAGGAGTGGGGAGGCAGGCACACTCCCAAATATGATGTTTGTATCCTTCAACTACTTGTCTTTTCAGTTTATTATGAACTATTATTTTGTCAGACAACTTATTTCTTCATTGAAGGAAAATATAAGACTGAATTTCTTCTCTTACTCATGTTTTTGTAAGGTAGTGGTTGAAAAAAAAGTTTTAAGTGCACCTCACAGCATCCATAACCTCATTTCTTCTGGGGAGGTTAGCATCCCCCATACCCCTTCCTTAAGTTATCTATTTATTCTACAGTTATTATTATTATTCACTCTTGGCCATTTAGGGTAGGTTAAAAGGATGCATGAAAAAGGGAAGTTGGACAGTAACACTGAATTTTTTGCCTTAGTTTTGGTCTTGTTCACACCATTGCTGGATGAAAAAGTTGTTAAACAAAACTCCAAAAAACAGCTCAAAGCATCTAGAATGCTCAGTAGTTCAGGGATCACTTACAGATTTACTGAAAATTCTGGAAAGAAAGTCACTTCTACTCAGTATGAGTCTGTGCCAGATTAAGCAGTACAAGTAGAAATGTAAAGAGTAAAAATAAGCTTGAGTTTTGTGTGTGTGTGTGTGTGTGTGTGTGTGTGTGTGTGTGTGTGTGTGTGTGTGTGTGTGTGTGTGTGTGTGTGTGTGTATGGGGGTGATATTAACTGCTACTGATGCCCTTAAATCTTTTTTGATTGTGGCATAGCACTTAATGTTGTTGCTTCACAGTGCTTTGTTCTCCAGTTCAGTTTTCAACCAGGGAGCTTTTTGTGGAAATTTTGAAAATCTTCCCTGTCTATAGGTTTTTGCCAAGTATACCTGCGGTGGTGGTGCTGTGGTAGCGTTGTCGCCTCACAGTAAGACGCTGTCCGGTTCGACTCTCAGCTAGAGCGTCTTCTGTGTGGAGATAAGCGTGAATGGGCGTATCTTCGTTGAAGGTTGTGTGTCAGGGCTGGTAACTCGACATGTAAAAATCAGCTACCAATCATTAGCGGACCGGAGTTCCGCTGTGGCGACCCCTACCCAGGAAAAACCGAAAGACACAAACAAACTCCAGTTTCTTTCCACATCCTAAAGACATGTTATATGTGATTTGATAGTCTTCCCAACTGTGTGTGTGTGTGTGTGTGTGTGTGTGTGTGTGTGCGTGCGTGCGTGTGTGTGTGTGTGTGTGTGTGTGTGTGCGTGTGTGTGTGTGTGTGTGTGTGTGTGTGTGTGTGTGTGTGTGTGTGTGTGTGTGTGTGTGCCTCATATAATATAGTTATTTATTGTATCATCTTGCACATAACTGACTACTTTAAAGCTAGCATCCAGTTAGACATGGCTCCCTCATGATGTGCATAACAGATGTCAGAAGGATTATCCAAGCCCAAATTCTGCAAGCTGCAAGATAACTTTCTATCTGTTACAAAACAGGTCCCAAACCACTATACTGTAGCACAAGTAATAATTGCATGATGCAAACAAGTAGGCTTTGGATTCTGGCAAAGGTTCAACTGCTGCTTAGTAATTATCAATGTATTGCTGTTTTGTCACCCTGTATCTTTTTAAAGGGTAATTATTCAACAGTTGACTATGTGCTTGAGCCAATTGTATGCCTTTCCAAGTGCTGCTATTGTTTTGTGGGGGGGTGTTGTCATTACTGCTTTTATAAATTACATCAATTATAACTGCGATGAACAATGCAGTGGATAACATTGTTGCCTCACAGCAAGAGGTTCCCCAGTTTGATTCTCAGCTGGGGTGCCTTCTGTGCAGAGTCTGCATGTCCTCCCTGTGTTTGCATGGATTTCCTTTGGGTGCTTTTATTTCCTTTCACATTCCAAAGACATGTATTAAGTGGATTAGACACTCTAAATTGGCCATAGGTGTGAGTGTGCATGCAAGTTTGTGGTGTGGGCGAACTACTATGGCAGGGTTGGCCACCTGGCAGTGTAAACCTTGTCTCTATACGATTGTCATTGTTGCACCGAAACCCTGACCCCATGTGCAAAAAATGGACAAAAGTGGTTGTGGATGGATAGATGGATCAATTGGAACTGTGATAATGATATTGTATCTGTAGCTGTATTTTCATGTGGATCTGTGATCATTGCATGTATTATTTCTATAACTCAAAATGTTTGCAAGCAAGTCTACACGCCTTTTACGATTAACTTGCTGATAAGACTGAAAACTTATACTGCAGATTTAGGAAGCAAAAATCTGTGATTGTGTGTGTGTGTGTGTGTGTGTGTGTGTGTGTGTGTGTGTGTGTGTGTGTCTGTTCTTTTATGAAATTCAGAACCTGGATATATTAACCCAGCATGCTTGAACATGTCATGCAAAGGTGAAGCATGGAAGCTATGGCTTCAGTCTATTTTTGACAGTAGTCCTGAAAGTATGAATGTCAGTCAGACTAGGAATTGGGTAAAGAAAGGCTCTATCCTCATTTTGTAACTTTACATGAACTGTCTAAGGCTCACCCACACTCTGCTACTCTTTGCTGTGAGGGAAAGGTTAGTTTGCTTTTTTATTTTTTGCATTTTGTATTACTTTATTCTATTTTGAATATTGTGATTTGTTTTCTTTACCTTTTGTTTTACTTGCATTCTGCTTTTAACTGCATATTAAAACTTGAAAAGAGACCACAGCTCTGTCTCTTGTGAGTCAGGCAGAAATTTGTTCCCTACCCTCCTACCCGGTTACTGTTGTGTTCTTAAACACCACTGTCTTTCTAGTTGCCTGCCGCATATGTTAATTTGACCATATATCTCATTTCCTCTCTGCTTTTACTGGCTTGTGTGAGTAAGTGCAAAATTATCATTTTGTGAAATCACTCCCCTTCAACTATTTAAATTTATTGGCCATCCTACTGTATTCCATAGTACCAGAATATAAAAGTGACCACCCCCTTACAATCGATCTTGCTGTTTTAAAAATAGTGACTCTCCACTAAAACTTCACTTTTTAGACAGGTAAAAATTAAGTTACCCACTTTCACATCTAACTCCTCTAGTGCACACTGCAGTGTTTAGGATAAACCATTTTTTTTAAATCTTACCTTTAAGCATCCCTGTGACTAGCACTTGCTCTAAAACCTGCTGGAAAACACTAGGAAGCCTTAAACTGATACAAGCTCTCAACTCTCCTTGTTAATAAGGATAAATTAATCATAGGCACTAAACAGCCTATAATTGCAAAGTACCTTGCTAAGGTAATGGAAAACAGCTCTTGTACTTTACAAAAAAAAAGCACCAAACCAGGCATGTTCAAGGGTCAGCTTCCGGTGATTTCTCCTGTCCACCAGGTGAATCTGGACATACTGAGGCAATGCAGCAATTGTCTCATGTACACAGACAACCGTCTCCTACCACCCAACATTACAACCTGTGAGAGATGCACTTACATAGCCAAACTGGAAGCAAAGCTCTTTCCACCCAAGATTGTGCTAGACAGTCAAAAGGAGAAGGTTAACACCTGCACTACACCTCAAGCAACACATAGCCCTTCTAAACCCACAGCACCAATACCCTCACATAGCAACACTAAACCCTCATATGTGGAGGTCCATAACAGTAACCTGCCCAAGTAAACAAGGGCCTCCAAAGCTGAAACGTAAACAAACACCATTCACAACCAAAGTGTCACATAGCTCACGACACCAGTGTGCCACCCAACAACAGCCCCTAAGGCTAGATAACATACCCAACACTTTAGTCATAGGTGACTCTATAGTCAGGCACACTGATGTCCCACTCACCAGGCTGAATAAGGAGAAAATTACAGTCAGTTGCATGTCGGGTGCCAGGATCCACCACATAACACATGCACTCAAATCACTCCACAACAAGTACAAATATGACTTGAGACATACCTCCCTGGACTACATGAAATGAGACATGGAAGAGCTTTTGGATCATGTAGCTCAGGCAGGTATGACCTTATCCCTGAGTAGCATCCTGTCTTCGCCCAGAATGATAACACAGTATACGGACAAAATGATTGACTTCAACAATTGGCTAAGTTTCTGGTGTCATTCAAAGGGGATCCAGTATCTGTCTGCCTGGGATGACATGATCGAGAGACCACAATGCCTTGCCAGAGATAGTCTGCACCTGATGGCCTTGTGATTCAAGTTACTGGCTAAGGCTCTTGCCACCCCTATAGTTACCTTTTTAGGCAAAGTTCAAAGGACAAAACCACCACTGTAACAGGTACAAGCATGCAAAATCTGAAGGTAATACTACTCAATGCTAGAAGTCTAAACCTCAAAATGCACTCTCTCGAGGCACTCCTAAAAATGGAGAACATCAATATCTGTGCAGTAACTGAGACCTGGTTCAAGGCTCTAGAGAGCAACCCTGAAATACCCGGCTACAACTCTTAGTACACTTTTCGGACACCAAACCAGGACCGAAACACTAAAGGTGGAGGAGTGTCCATATTCACCAAGGATATTCACACCACCAGGCTAGTTGCCCAACACAATGTGTCTGAAATTCTCCAGGTGCAACTGGCACTAAGTAAGACTGCAATCCAAACTGTAGCTTGCTACAGATCCCCCACCATGCCCCAAGAATCTCCTTACCCCTTTCTAAACATGCTAGAAAATATTAAGATACAACCAAACACCCTAATACTGGGTGATTTCAACTACCCTACCATTAACTGGGAAAACTACTCATGTACCAACATCTTTGCCCAGTGGTTCTTGGAATTCATAAATTCTAATGCCCTGGATCAACTAATCCATAGTCCCACCAGGGGCTCCAATATCCTAGACCTGGTCATTACCAACATGGGAAATTGATGCTCCACATCTATGGTCACCCCCTCGTTGGTCATGTCTGACCATAAACTATTCACCCTTGTCATCCACATCCCTCCCCCACCCCCCAGTAAGGAAAACTCCGTAAAAAAAACTTCTCCAAAGCCAACTTCATGCTACTCAAGTCAGAAGTGACAAACTTCATGACACCCATGCAGATGGGAGCTGAAAGTTTAACTGATGAATCGTACATTAAGGCACTGTATGAGTACATCCACTCGTGCATGAATCGTGCTATTCCAAGTATAACCAAGACGGTCTCCTCCAAAAAAAGGAAGCCAATCTGGTGGTCCCCTGCCATAAACAAACTTTACAACAAAAGGAAGAAACTGTTGCAGAAAAGAGGATAATCCCAGGATGCAAAAAACTCCCATACCAGCCTCAGTAAGAAGCTGAGATCCCTCATAAAATCCTCCAAAGCTAGTTACAAAAATAAAATGGCCAAAGATTCCAAAGACAAGCACAATGCATTCTATAGCTATGTCAAGAATCTAAATGGCAATGCTCAGATCTGCTCTGAGCTACAACAGAGTGGCATTAAATATACTGATCCCAAGGATATTGCCAATATCCTGGCAGATCGATTCAGTGCCAACTTCACCCCCCTCTTACCCTCTAAAGGGAAAGATCACACTATCCAAAGCTAAGAATACAGCATCCATGGCACCAGATAACATCCTGGGCTGTGTACTACATGAACTACAAAATGAACTGGCACCTCACCTAAGTGTCATGTTTAATCATAGCCTCACCTCAGGCTTTGTGCCCACTGAGTGGCACACAGTTACAGTTATCCCTCTCCACAAGGGGGATCAACCTTGGATCCTGGAAACTACAACCCCATCAGTCTGACGAGCCTGATCTTCAAGGCCATGGGACGTGTTATCATGGAACTTATAAACAAAGACATTGGCAACTTTCAAATACTGGACCCCCACCCAGTTTGAGTTCGTGAAGGGTGTCTCCTGAACCTGATTGACTTCTTTGAATCAGTCTCCAGAGCTGTGGACGAGGGTAAGCTGGTCCACACAGCCTATCTGGACCTCACCAAGGCCTTTGACACTATCCCCCACTCTGGAATCATAGATAAACTTACTAAGCTAGGCATTAATCCCTACATCACTCGATGGGTTGCCAACTGGCTTGCTGACAGAACTCACACTGTAAAAGTAGCCAACTCCAAATCCAGCTACAGACATGTGACAAGTGGAGTATCTCAGGGTTCAGTCCTGCGACCGCTCTTGTTTGGCATCTACTTCTCTGAAGTACAGGCCAACACTAAGGGACTCTGGCTAGAAGTTCGCAGATGACTGCAAACTGGGAGCCATTATTGAATCCTCAAATGATGGATATTCTACAAAAGGGCCTTACAGAAACAGATGCTTGGTGCCAGAGCCATGGGCTCAAGCTCAATGCCAAGAAATGTATAGTTATCCCATTTGGGAAAAACATGTACCCATGAATTACCACATAGGTGGAAGTACACTAAACACTGAAAGTGTGATAAGAGACTTAGGGACACAGGTGGACAGTGGTCTCACCTTCGATAACCACATCGCCACAACAGTCAGGAAATCCTTCTGTGTGGCACACCTCATCACTAAGGGCTTTTCATCCAGAAAAAAGGAGGTCATTGTCCCACTGTACTCATCCCTCATTAGACCCATTATAGAATATAACGCCCTGTTTGGTATGTACCTCTCAAGACATCTGCAACAACTGGAAAGGCTGCAGAAATACCTTACTAAAAGAATCACAGGCCTCAAGCAGATGCTCTATGCTGACCGTCTAAAAAACTCCAGCTATACTCTGTCACATATTGTCTGCTCAGAGGCAATCTCTGCTTAACGTACAAGGCCATGTCAAACTCAGAGCTGTTGGACATGCTACACTTAAAGAAATCCCAATCCCTCAGAGCCACACTCTTCAGGGATCTAAACCTTGTTATCACAATGAACAAAACATGCTGGAGGGATAGGTTCCTGACCTAGAGACTCCCCAGACTCTGGAATAGACTGCCCATACATGTCAAGCAGAGCGTCTCTTTGGTCCTCTTCAAAAGGAACCTTGATGATTGGATGGGAGATAGGAAATTCACCCCGGGGATCACGTCAGTCACCCTGCTAGACAGGGGTCCAGGGAAGTAAATATTGTGGGAAGAAATAGCCAGGAAATTGTTATGGCTAGGCTTGTATAGGCCCTAGGGCCGATAGCCTAGTACCAACCTATGAACCTATGAACCTATAATGTAATCTGCTTGACACTATATACAGTTCATATCACGTGTGCTTTTCTATCATAGTAAATAGTTTTAAAGAAATTGCCTTTCCAAGTCTCTTAGTGCCATTCAGGACCTCCACTCCTCCAGCTTTCACCATCTTCCAGCACCCCTGATATCCGAAATATAAAATGATCATGATTATAAATGAACAGTTAAAATGTATTCCTTTTCTAAATGTGTAAACACTAGGTTGGCATAAAGGGGTGCCAGTGCTGCACCCATTGCCACATTAGTATGTTGCCAAAAATATTCTTCAAAAAAGATAAAATTGTCATGTCCATAAAAATTTCTTTAAGTCTGGCATCTGTTGTATTTAGCTCTCTGTGTTTTACACAGAATGCATAAACCATTCCATCCTTGCATTGTGATCAGGTTCTAGATTTCTACATACTACATAGGATACTCATTTTTTCTGATAATTATAAACACATATTACTTCCACCTTTCTCTAGTGTTCCTCAATGAGTCTGACCATGATTCCACAAACTAGTAATCTATTCAGATGCTCAACAAACACGTTGCCTTATTGACATAATAGTAGTAAAGCCTTGATACCCACCCTTTGGCAATCTATCAAAGCTCAGAGCTCCTCCCACTGTCTGTCTGTGAGTGTGAAGGACCGATCACCTGGCAAGACCAGGGCTACCCTTCACCGCACAGACAGGACTCTTTTGGTTTTCTAGTACCACAGTCCGAGAAGGATTTCTTGGGTGGATGTTTTTCTCTCTGGATTACTTCAGCTACAGAGCTCAGATAAGAAATCTTTTTTTTTTATTCCTCCCACTGCCTTTTTCTGTCTGTGCTTGAACTGCATAATTTGCTGATCTGCTTGTTTTTTCCTTTGGAAAGTTGTATGTACTTGTATTTTTATTTCTCTTGCAGTATAAGAGTTATAGTGCTTATTTTTAGCTATTTCTAAGTTTATGTGGGGGTTAAACCATATGAATGTGTTTTAGGGCCATTGGTGAATGTTTCCTTGAGTTTTTGCACTAAGGCCATTTTAGTGCAGTTCGTCTCATTGTTCTGTGCTAACAGTATGACGAGCAAATAGCATAGGTTCATAGGTTGGTACTAGGCTATCAGCCCTAGGGCCTATACAAGCCTAGCCATAACAATTCCCTGGCTATTTCTTCCCACACTATTTACTTCCCTGGACCCCTGTCTAGCAGGGTAACTGACATGATCCCCGGGGTGAATTTCCTTTCTCCCATCCAATCATCAAGGTTCCTTTTGAAGAGGGCCAGAGAGGCACTATGCTTGACATGTATGGGCAATCTATTCCAGGGTCTGGGGAGTCTCTGGGTCAGGAACCTATCCCTCCAGCATGTTTTGTTTATTGTGATGACAAGGTTTAGATCCCTGGAACATGTGGCTCTGAGGGATTGGGATTTCTTTAAGTGTAGCATGTCCAACAGCTCTGGGTTTGACATGGCCTTGTATGTTAAGCAGAGATCGCCTCTGAGTAGACGATATGCAACAGAGTATAGCTGGAGTTTTTTAAGGCGGTCAGCATAGGGCATCTGCTTTAGGCCTGTGATTCTTTTAGTGAGGTATTTCTGCGGTTTTCCAGTTGTTGCAGATGTCTTGAGAGGTACATACCAAATGGGGTGTTGTATTCTATAATGGGTCTAATGAGGGATGAGTATAGTGGGACAATGACCTCCTTTTTTCTGGATGAAAAGCCCTTAGTGATGAGGTGTGCCACATAGAAGGATTTCCTGACTGTTGTGGAGATGTGGTTATCGAAGCTGAGACCACTGTCCACCCGTGTCCCTAAGTCTCTTATCACACTTTCAGTGTTTAGTGTACTGCCACCTAGATGATAATTCATGTTTACATGTTTTTTCCCAAAGGGGATAACTATACATTTCTTGGCATTGAGCTTGTGCCCATGGCTCTGGCAGCAAGCATCTGTTTCTGTAAGGCCCTTTTGTAGAGTATCCACATCATTTGGGGATTCAATAATGGCTCCCAGTTTGCAGTCATCTGCAAACTTGGTTAGCCATAGTCCCTTAGTGTTGGCCTGTACTTCAGAGAAGTAGATGCTAAACAAGAGCTGTCCCAAGACTGAACCCTGAGGTACTCCACTTGTCACTTGTCTGGAGCTGGATTTGGAGTCGGCTACTTTTACAGTGTGGGTTCTTTCAGTAAGCCAGTTAGCAACCCATTGGGTGACGTAGGGATTAATGCCCAGTTTAGTAAGTTTATCTATGATTCCAGAATGGGGGATGGTGTCAAAGGCCTTGGCAAGTCTAGATAGGCTGTGTGGACTACCTTACCCTTGTCCATGGCTCTGGGGACTAATTTGAAGAAGTCAATCAGGTTCAGGAGACAAGATCGGCCCTTCACGAACCCAAACTGGGTGAGGTCCAGTGTTTGAAGGTTGCCAATGTCTTTGTTTATAAGTTCCATGATAATACGCTCCATGGCCTTGCAGATAAGACTTGTCAGACTGATGGGACGGTAGTTTCCAGGATCCAAGGTGGATACCCCTTGTGGAGTGGGATAACTGTAGCTGTGCGCCACTCAGTGGGCAAATCCTGACGTGAGGCTATGATTAAACATGACACTTAGGTGTGGTGCCAGTTCATTTTGTAGTTCATGTAGTACACAGCCGGGGATGTCATCTGGTCCCATGGATGCTGTATTCTTAGCTTTAGAGAGTGCGTTTTTTACCTGTGTGGCCATTATTACTGGAATTTGGCAATCATCTAGTATTGAGATGGGCCATTAAGGGGGTGAGAGGGGGGTGAAGTTGGCACTGAATCGATCTGCCAGGATATTGGCAATATCCTTGTGATCAGTATATTTAATGCCATTCTGTTTTAGCTCAGAGCAGATCTGAACATTGCCATTTAGATTCTTGACATAGTTATAGAATGCCTTGTGGTTATCTTTGGAATCTTTGGCAATTTTATTTTCGTAACTAGCTTTGGAGGATTTTATGAGGGATCTCAGTTTCTTACTGAGGCTTGTAAGGGAGGTTTTTGCATCCTGGGATTTTCCTCTTTTCTGCAACAGTTTCTTCCTTTTGTTGTAAAGTTTGTTTATGGCAGGGGACCACCAGATTGGCTTCCTTTTTTTGGATGAGAGCACCTTGGTTCTATTTGGGATGGCACGATTTATGCATGAGTGGATGTGCTCATACAGTGCCTTAGTGTAGGATTCAGCAGTTGAATTTTCATTTCCCATCAGTATGGGTGTCATGAAGTTTGTCATTTCTGACTTGAGTAGTATGAAGTTAGCTTTGGAGAAGTTTTTTATGGAGGTTTCCTTACTGGGGAGTGGGGATGGGATCTGGATGTTAAGGGTGATTAGCTTATGGTCAGACCTGACTTACGAGGGGGTGACCATAGGTGTGGAGCATCGATTTCCCATGTTGGTAATGACCAGGTCTAGAATATTGGACCCCCTGGTGGGACTATGGATCAGTTGATCCAGGGCATTGGAATTTATGAATTCCAAGAACCGTTGGGCAAAGGTGTTGGTACAGGAGTAGTTTTCCCAGTTAATGGCAGGGTAGTTAAAATCACCCAGTATTAGGGTGTTTGGTTCTATCTTAATATTTTCCAGTATGTTTAGAAAGGTGTAGTGAGAATCTTGGGGCATGGTGGGGGATCTGTAGCAAGCTACAATTTGGATTGCAGTCTTACCTAGTGTTAGTTGCACCTGGAGAATTTCAGACGCATTGTGTTGGGCAACTAGCCTGATGGTGTGAATATCCTTGGTGAATATTGACACTCCTCCAGCTTTAGTGTTTCAGTCCTGGTTTGGTGGCCAAAAAGTGTGGTAAGAGTTGTAGCCTGGTATTGCAGGGGTGCTCTCTGGAGCCTTGAACCAGGTCTCAGTTACTGCACCGATATCGATGTTCTCCATTTTTAGGAGTGCCTCGAGAGAGTTCATTTTGAGGTTTAGACTTCTAGCATTGAGTAGCATTACCTTCAGATTTTGCATGCTTGTACCTGTTACGGTGGTGGTTTTGACCTTTGAACTTTGCCTAAAAAAGGCACTATAGGGGTTGCAAGAGCCTTAGCCAGTAACCTGAATCCCAGGGGTGACAAGTGCAGACCATCTCTGGCAAAGCATTGTGGTCTGTCAATCATGTCGTCCCAGGCAGACAGATACTGGATCCCCTTTGAATGACACCAGAAGCTTAGCCAATTGTTGAAGTCAATCATTTTGTCCTTATATTGTGGTATCATTCTGGGCAAAGGCAGGATGCTACTCAGGGTTAGGGTCATACCTGCCTGGGCCACATGATCCGAGAGCTCTTCCATGTCTCTTTTCATGTAGTCCAGGGAGGTACATCTCAAGTCATTCACTCCAACATGGACAATGAAGTCATATTTGTACTTGTTGTGGAGTGACTTGAGTGCATGCATTATGTGGCAGACCCTGGCACCCAACAGGCAGCTGACTGTAATTTTCTCCTTGTTCAACCTAGTGAGAGGGACATCAGTGTGCCGGACTATAGAGTCACCTATGACTAAAGTGTTAGGTACATTGTCTTGCCTTAGGGGTTGTTGCTGGGGGGCATACTGGTGTTGTGAACTATGTGACACTTTGGTTGTGATTGGTGTTTGCATTTCAGCTTCAGAGGTCCCTGTTGCTTGGGCAGGTTACAGTTAAGGGCCTCTGCATATGTGGATTTAGTGTTGCTATGTGTGGGTGTTGGTGGTGTGGGTTTAGAAGGGCTATGTGTTGCTTGAGGTGTAGTGTGGGTGTTAACCTTCTCCTTTTGACTGTCTAGAACAATCTTGGGTGGAGAGAGCTTTGCTTCCATTTTGGCTATGTAAGTGCATCTCTCACCGGTTGTAGTGTTGGGTGGTAGGAGGAGAGGGTTGTCTGTGTACATGAGGCAATTGCTGCATTGCCCCAGTATGCCCAGATTCACCAGGTGGACAGGAAAAATCACCGGAAGCTGACCCTTAGACATGCCTGGTTTGGTGCTTTTTTTTTTTTTTGTAAAGTACAGGAGCTGTTTTCCCTTACCTTAGCAAGGTACTTTGCAATTATAGGCTGTTTAGTGCCTACTATTAATTTCTCCTTATTAACAAGGAGAGTTGAGTGTTTGTATCAGTTTAAGGCTTCCTAGTGCTTTCCAGCAGGCATTAGAGAAAGTGCTAGACACAGGGATGCCTAAAGGTAAGATGAAAAAAAATGCACACTGCAGTGTGCACTAGAGAAGTTAGATGTGAAAGTAGATAACTTAAGTTTTACCTGTTTAAAAAGTTAAGGTTTAGTGGAGAGTTACTATTTTTTAAACAGCAAGATGGATTGAAAGGGGTGGTCACATTTGTATTCTGGCACTATGGAATACAGTAGGATGGCCAATAAATTTAAACTGTTGAAGGGAGGGATTTCAAAAATGATGATTTTGTGATTACTCACACAAGCCAGTGAAAGTAGAGAGGAAATGAGATATATG
>NC_056737.1:1927021724-1927044110 GCF_019279795.1 Protopterus annectens | reverse complement strand
CCCTTTTTGAATTTAAAGAAGTAAGTAAAAAAGAAGAAAAAAACCAGAATTAAAATAAGAAAGAAAATAAACAAAATACAAAAATAAAAAAACAATTTTCAAAAAAAAATAGAAAAATTAACCTTTCTTAAAGCAAATTTTTTTTCCCAAATTAAAGGTTTTTCCTTCCCCCATTACAAATGTTTTAAGTCCCTTCTACTTATTAAATTCCTTAATTACTTTATTTTTTAAAAGGGGGTTTTTTTTAGTTTTTTTTGTTAAAGGATAAAATGGTAAGAAAAAAGTTTAAATATATAAGGCAAAAAAATAAAAAAAAAAAAAAAAAAACACTTTTCAAAAAAAGGGTAAATCAAAACCTTTTTTAAAAAATTTTTCCCTTTAAATTGAAGTTTGTTTTACCCCTTAAAAATGTTAATTAAGCCCTTATTAAATGACCTTAATGCCCCTATTTTTTCAAGGAGTTTTTTAAGTTTTAATTTTTAAAAATGATAAAAAAAATAAAAAAAAAATAAAAAAGAAGAAAAAAACAAATACAAAAAAAAGCAAATAATTTTTAAAAATAAACTATCCTTCTGAAAGCTGAAATTTTTTTCCCTTAAATAAAGGTTTGTTTTCCCCTAATAAATATTCCTTAATGACCCTTTATTTATATCCTTAATTGACTTTTTTTCCCTAAGGGGAATTGTCTTTGAAGTTTTAATTTTAAAGGGAAATCTAAGAAAAAAGGTAAAGAAAAAATTAAAAAAAAGAAAAAATAAACAAAACAAAAATAAAAGCAAATAATTCTTACAAAATAAAAAGCTAATACCTTTTCCGAAAGTCGAAATGTTTATTTCTTAAATAAAGGTTTATTTACCCCCCTATTAAAATTTAATTAAGGCCCTTCTTAAATACTTAATGACTTCAAATTTTTCCCTTAAAAAATGGTCTTTTTGTAATTCGGGAAACGAAGAAAAGGGTAAAAATTTAAACGTTAAAAGAATGAAAAAAAAAAAAACAAACCACAGTATTCAAAATATAGTAAGGCAATAAATTAATACAAAATACAAAAAATAAAAGTAAAATAACCTTTCCTTCACAGCAAAGTGTAGCAGAGTCTGGATGAGCCTTTCTGGTAAAGCTCTGAAATGTTTTATTTTACCCCTTAAATAGAAGGTTTAGTTCCTAGCTCCACCCCCTCAGTTAACAAATGATTAACCTTAAGTGACCTCTTCTAACTTATGAATGAGTCCTTAATTGATCAGTTCTAGTTTCTGCCTGACTCAGAAGAGAGAGAGCTGTGGTCTCTTTTGAAGTTTTAATATGCTGTTAAAGCAGAATGCAAGTAAAACACAAGGTAAAGAAAACAAACCACAGTATTCAAAATATAGAAAGGCAATAAATTAATACAAAATACAAAAAATAAAAGCAAACTAACCTTTCCTTCACAGCAAAGTGTAGCAGAGTCTGGATGAGCCTTTCTGGTAAAGCATCTGCTATTAAAAGCTTATTTTTGAAAGTTTTGACAGGAAAACTTGCTGTTTTTACAGTTTTTCTCCTCTGGGGCTATGCTTATTTGAGAGAATAGAGAATATGCATTATTTTATTTTTTTTCATTTAAATCACAATATTGGTGCCATTTTGTTTGTGAAATATTTCTGAAATACTTTTTCTTAAGTTTATATTTATTTCCTGGTATAAGGCTATTTTAGGCTGCTTCTATGTATGTGGGCTGAAACTAGGCTTTATTTATTAATTTTGGGGGTTTTGTGACAAGTATTTTGTGCTTTGTACTAGGCTACTGAAATTGCTGTTTTTACTGCAGTATTCAGTATACTATCCCTGTAGAAATAGACTTCAGATTGCTATTTTGATGGAGAAGAGTGTTTTTTGTCCATTTTGTACTGGGCTGACCATGCAACCATAATTGGCATTGATGTGGCTAGTTTTTTGTCACCTGATTTGATGGATTCAGAGGTGGTGCCCCCCCCCTCCATCTACCTGTTTTGCATGTAAAAAAAACATATAAATAAATCAAAAAATTACGCCTCAGCCTATGGCTTGTGAATCTGCAGTTAACTTCAGCCTTGGACAAGCTATCGGATCACTGTCACCTCTAGGTCCCTTGGTGTGGTGTTAGTACCACAAATGTGCATGACACAAAGGTTAGACACATCTTCCAAGGCTGTATCACTGCCTGCTTCAGGTATTGGTGAATCAAACCTTTTAGTACAGGGGAAGTCAGGATACAGAATTTATTGCCATTGTTGATATGTCTCCTCTGGGGATATTTCCACTAGTGTAGTGCATTCAAATAAGAGACAGAAGACCCACCATGTGGTAGAGTTCCTACCTGAGCGGCTGGCTTTCACTAGATCCATTGTTCAGGCAGTCGATTACAGGGTGCAGACCTGGGTTATGACTAACACTGTTGCTTCAACTACTAGTCAGTCATTTAAGGATCCTGATTTTGAAGAGGATTCCGTGTCTGAGGTTTCAGATCTGTCAGTGTCAGATCATTACTTTCCTCTAATGAAAAACAGGTTTAGGAATCCAAATAGAGTTTTTCTTTTCCCCAGATGCAAAAATGTGATGCAAGCATATAAAATTGCCACACAATACAGCTGGGGACCTGTCAAAGAAGAGACACCTTTTTAATATTAGTACTGTTAACTTGAGCAGCTGACAAAACAAGAGCATCTGCATGCATTTCTGAAATAAAAGTAATCTATAACTCTGATCATTACAGTTATTTATAATTGTAAACCCTCCACATTTTCTTCCAAAATTGCTATTTTGCAGAGGGATTATTAGGGGGAGAGCAACATTTTGAGCCAAAATTTGGGGACAATTGAGAGGTTTGAATTCTATAAAGCGAGTTATTTGCATATACCTCTCATAGGTTCATAGGTTGGTACTAGGCTATCAGCCCTAGGGCCATTACAAGCCTAGCCATAACAATTCCCTGGCTATTTCTTCCCACACTATTTACTTCCCTGGACCCCTGTCTAGCAGGGTGACTGACGTGATCCTTTGGGTGAATTTCCTTTCTCCCATCCAATCGTCAAGGTTCCTTTTGAAGAGGGCCAAAGAGGCACTCTGCTTGACATGTATGGGCAATCTATTCCAGAGTCTGGGAAGTCTCTGGGTCAGGAACCTATCCCTCCAGCATGTTTTGTTTATTGTGATGACAAGGTTTAGATCCCTGGAGCGTGTGGCTCTGAGGGATTGGGATTTCTTTAAGTGTAGCATGTCCAACAGCTCTGGGTTTGACATGGCCTTGTATGTTAAGCAGAGATCACCTCTGAGTAGATGATATGCGACAGAGTATAGCTGGAGTTTTTTAAGGCGGTCAGTGTAGGGCATCTGCTTTAGGCCTGTGATTCTTTTAGTGAGGTATTTCTGCGGCCTTTCCAGTTGTTGCAGATGTCTTGACAGGTACATACCAAACAGGGAGTTGTATTCTATAATGGGTCTAATGAGGCATGAGTACAATGGGACAATGACCTCCTTTTTTCTGGATGAAAAGCCCTTAGTGATGAGGCGTGCCACATAGAAGGATTTCCTGACTGTTGTGGTGATGTGGTTATCGAAGCTGAGAACACTGTCCACCTGTGTCCCTAAGTGTCTTATCACACTTTCAGTGTTTAGTGTACTGCCACCTATATGGTAATTCACAGATACATGTTTTTTCCCAAAGGGGATAACTATACATTTCTTGGCATTGAGCTTGAGCCCATGGCTCTGGCACCAAGCATCTGTTTCTGTAAGGCCCTTTTGTAGAGTATCCACATAATTTGGGGATTCAATAATGGTTCAACCTCTTAATGCAGGAAATCTGGACAAGGCCAAATATATTGGGGGAACATGCAAACAGTACTAAAAATTGCTCTTGTATAAAGACAGTTGATAGAATAACAGGTCTTGCTTTAGCATGCATTTCTCTGAAGGTTATGACGTCTGAAACTCAATGTCTGTCATTATTTAGTGACTTCATTCCTAAATAATTTGCCAGAAAACCACAAATTTTATGAGTAACAAATAAGAAGCAAAAATCTGGACAGTTGAGAGGTATAGTTCAGCCGGGACTGTCTTTGAGTTTGCTGCCCTTCTCCTCCCACAAAATCATGGTCGAATGAAGCCTCCCCCCTGCAGCCATTCCAATGTCCCATTCCTTGGTTATTTAGCCCCATTTACTTTTAAACAATGTAGTGTGCATACTGCTTTACTTCTGCAATGATTTGGATTTCATTTGAAAGTTTTATTTTGCATTTTACAGCACAAACACTATCTGCTAAACAAAGCAATGCAGTCTCACAATGAAAATAGACTTAGCGTTAAAACTTCTCTGCCCTTGAAACTCACATTCATTGAAACAGCATTGAAACCCACATTCAAGGAAAATGCATTTCGCCAGTGGCAGATAAAGATTAACTTTGGGCTGTTTTCAAATCATAGGCCCTTTGAACACGAAACATGCACGTACTCTTTGATACACCTTCATGACTGTATTAAATTATATTCCTTGTACAATACAATACAGTTGTTAGAGGGCATTTTAAATTTATTGTTTTGAACATTTTCCAGTAAACAATGAAACAAAATGCATGCACCAATAATGACAAAACTGCCCAATTCAGAACAATTCCATCATAAAAGTCTACTCAAACTTCTACAGTCCACCAGTATTAGTAAATATGCACAATCTCTGAAGAAGTAAAAGTCATTTGCATTCCACATTAAAGAAATCTGTAACTAATGAAGAGGTTGCTGCTAGTAAACAACTGTATATGTCATTTTTTCATCTACAAATAAAGTGCCCATTGCCCTTGAGGAATAAATTGCCTATGTTGCATTAAAAAATGATAAGCTAGTAATATTGCAATAGGGAATGGATGGCAAACTAATAATAGGTTCATAGTTACTAGGTATCTTTGCCAAGAAGGACTGCAGCATCCACCCCCTTTACAACACAGTACAGTATGAGCAATGCATCTACCTACTGTGGGAGTAGAACCCACAGCCTTCTTCATCAAAACCAAGTGCACTACCTGTTGTGCTATTAGCAATGCAAGCTAACTCAGCATAAGCAGCACTAAACTTCTGTTCTCCTGCAGATCTCAGCTCCTTATAAAATCTACTCGACACTCAGCTGTATCTCTGAACTTTGCAGCACAAGAAATCTGGAAAAAGCCAAAATTTATTTGGTGGGGGCAAAAGCCCAAAAACCAGGGACACATTTTAAACATTGCTTGTATAATGTTGGAAAGTTGCTAGAATAAAATGCTGTGTTATTACCATACATTTCATTGCCAAGTCTTAAACCCAATGCAAAACAGCCAGAGCAACATACCACTATGCAAATCAGCTGTTTTGTGAAAGAGAGGAAGACAAACTTAAATGGCTACCATTTAGTGAATTCAGTTCTCACCATAGCTGTCAACCTGTTAGCACAAAACACCTGAACAAAGCCAGTAATGGGGGAATACAGCCCCCAAACATATTCAGCAATTTCAATTCTCACCATAGCTCTCAACATTAGCCAAAAAAACCTGGACAAAGCCAATAATGGGGGGATACAGTCCCAAAAATAGGGACTAGTTTCAAATACCCATGTTATAAACTTAGAAAATTGCTAGAATAAAAGGTTTTGTGTTACCATGCACTTTCTGAAGAATATGAAGTCTGAAATTCAAATGCCTGCTATTTTTATTTATTTAGCATTTGTTAACCAGGAAAGTCTGACTTGGAACAAAAGCCAATTTTCAGCAAAGGCCCAGGGAAAAACACTGCAGACACATGTCTTTGTGAGATGGGAGGACATGCAGACTCCACATACAAGGCAACCAAGCCAAGAATCTAACCAGAGAACCTGTAGCTGTCAGGCAATAATGCTACCAATGAACCACTGCACTACTGACTGTGCATGGAAAAACAAACATACAGAAACCACAGATTTTTTTGAGGAACAGAACAAATATGAGGCAAAGATCTGCACACTTCTTTTACAAATGGTGGTGGGTAGGGAATTCAGGCCCTTGCCACCTTGCATCCAAGGTACAGGGTTCAAGCCTGAGGTATTCTCTACTCACCACCATGTGTTCTCTTTCTCTCTAGCCACCAGTATATAGCGACTGGGGTATTACACACACACACACACACACACACACACACACACACACACACACACACACACACACACACACACACACACACACACACACACACACACACACACACACACACACACACACACACACACACACACACACACACACACACACACACACACACACACACACCACCTGAATTAGGTTCAGTATTTCCATACCTGTCCTCAGCCTGTAAATCCACTACATTAGTTCAGCGCATTTCCATGCTCGTAAATCCACTTTCAGTAGTGTCCTCCTCTGCCCGTGCACGCTAATGGTACTTCTGGTAGGTTTCTCAGCATGCCGATGGTGCTGGTTTCTCGGGAGTGTAGGCTGGAAGCACCAGACTGCTGATGATGCAGTCCAGTGTCATTCATTCCGCGGACGTCATCACCGCACAGACTTCTGGGGCTGCAGGGCAGAGATGCCGTTCTCCTTTATCCGGACTGTCTGGCAGAGCAGTCTGGAGTTCTGAGAGAGTACCAGGAACTCCAAGCACGCATGCATGGAGTTCCAAGACTCATTTTATCGTTCTTTTTCTTCTCCGTTTGTTCTGTTTGATTTCTCCATTTCAAGGTGGAAGGCTGCAGTCCTGCAGTCCTATAGCACAAGCTGCCCCTTTTTTGCTCATTGAGGAGGCTTTTCCTAAAAAAGCGTTTAAGAAATTCAGGGTATGCTTGGCAATGCCAGGCCTTCAAACCCCCTTGTCTTCACACCCTGCTTCGGTGTCCCCAGAGACTTCTTCTAATAAAAAGTCTTTGTCTTTTTCAAACCTTGCCCATTCAGATAAACTAGGCAAATGGCTAGAATCTCAGGGAAAGAAGCTGGTTCAGTCTAGCACTGTGGCTTTTAAAGTATTTACCAGTGTTTTATGTGGAAGTTTGTGCTGAAATGTATGATTGATATGTCTGGAAATCCACACCTCCTACCTAAATCTACTGGGACCTCTTACCATTCAGCCTAACACGTAGTTATGGGTGACTTCAAGTACCGCTCCATAAACTGGGAGACATACAATCCATAATTCACTTGCTTAGAGGTTTTTGGACTTTGACAATGTAAACACTCTGGAGCAACTAATCAGATCTCCAACTAGAGGCACAAATATCCTAGATCTAGTACTCACAAAAATGGGGGGATGCTGCTCCCTCCCATGCACTAACTTCTCCCTGGTAAGATCTGACCGCAAAATGATCTCCTTTAATATTAAATCTAACCTAGAACCCCCATCAAACTCCAAACTTGTTAAGAAGATTGTTAAAGCCAATTAACTCAAACTAAATGCCAGCTTATTCAACTTCCGAGCCCATCCGAACCTGGATGACACTGAGGCCTACTCTTAGCTATACACAAAAGCACTGTACAGCCACATTCATAGCTGAATAGAAGACACTGTATCTGTCTGAGTCAAACCTATGATTATTGGCAAAAAATAAATCACATTGGTGGGCCCCTAGCTTAAATTGGTTATTCAAAAAAAAAGAAATAAATCATCTCCAAAGCCAAAAAAGAATAGACAAAGCAGTGCAAAAAAGACACTTACCAGTCAAAACAAATTAGAGAGCTGGTCAAATCTGCCAAAGCAAACTATGAGGCAAAGACAGCCTCCAAGGTGAAAGACAACCATAAGGCTTTTTAAAATTATAACCAAAACCAAAGCACAAACTAACAAAAACTTAAGAAAAATCAAAACCAAGTTTGCTTTTTTAAATTATGTTTGTAACCTGAGGGGAAATGCTCAGCAATGTGCCGAGTTAACTATGAATGGCAACACTTACACACAGCCTGAAACTACCCTGCTGGTCAACAAGTGCAGTTCAAACTTCTGCCCCTCACATCACTGCCTACCACACCCAAAGAAATACCTGCAACCATCCCTCTACCTGTCATTAGGGAACAGGCCCTTACTGCACTCACTAAAGCCAAAAATACAACCTTCATGGGTCCCGACAATATTCCAGAATGCTCCATTTGAATCTGATTGCTGTTTGGTATAGCAAATAATCTTGTCCTTTAACACTGGGGTGGCAGCTGTAAGCTCATGCAAGGGATGTTGAAAATGTTTCATGTTACCAAATTTCCCTTTTTTAAGCAGGATAATTTTGGTGGCTTTCCAAAGACAAGTTCCACTCAAACAAAAAACAAGGTAATAAAAGGAAACAGCAGGACAAGATCAAGCCTAACAAGAGGGATTCCTTTCCAAAAAAGGCAGTTCCCCCATCCAACTTATGACTATGCCAAGGTACAACACCTGTCTCTCATAAGTCTTCCTCCAGGTGCCAAAGTTAGCTCTTGACAAGGCAGCCTGGCCGTCAGTAGTTTCCAATAAGTGGGTACTCAATGTTGTTGGTAGGGGCTACAGATGGCAATGTAAAGAACATCCACTTCCATTGAAAGTGGTTCCCCCTCATTCATCAGACCCTCCTATTCTCAGGCAAATGCTGGACTCAGGGGGTCATAGAACTGGTCCCTCCTTCAGAAAGAATGAGAGGTTTTTACTCCAGAATTTTCCTGATCCCCAGAAATGAGCTGTTGTGGAGAATGGTATTGGACTTTACCTTTCGGAACGCATTTGTCAAGATCCCCAAGTTCAAGATGCTCACTCTGCAGACAGTGCTTTCCCTGTCTGGACCAGACCATGGTGACCCTGATACTGAAGGATGCATATAATCATATCCCTATTGCTTATTGTTTTAGAAGATTTCTGAGATTTCTTCTGTCTGGTTCACACTATCAGTTTTCTGTATTGTCCTTTGGGCTATCCACTGCAGCTCGAGTTTTTACCAAATGTCTTGCCCTGGTAGTGACCCACTGTCAGACTCTGGGTATCCATGTTTTCCCTACTTGGACAACTTGTGATCTGTGCAGAATCTGCATCCAGATATTGGAAATGTCTAGTAAAGGTCTTGACCTTACTTTCCTGGCTAGGGTTCAAGTCAAACCTCCAAAAGTCTTGTCTCATACCCTTGTAATGACTAGTCTTTCTGGGGTGTTTAATTGACTCCCACCAGAGAATGGCCTTTCTTCCTGAAGACAAGATCCTGAATTATGAGGTGTTTCTGGTATTCTCCATGAAGAATGTCACCTCAACAAGAGAATTCCTAGACATTCTCTGATTGATGGCATCCATGATTCTCAAGATACCACTGGTTCATCTTCACATGAGGAAAATTGAATGGAATGTCTGAAATTGTTGGGCCAAGCACTTTAATTTCCTGGAATCCCATTTGCTGGTGCTACTCTTCATCAGACAACAGTTACAGTGCTAGAGAGCAGAGTTCAGTATGGTAACCATTTTAAATTTCAGGACCTGCTAGAGTGAGTCCCAGTGTATAGAGGGTGAATGGCTGAAAGATGGGACTTTTACATACAAAGTCCAATATGCTGTTTCTCAGAATATTCCCTTTTTCCAATGTTTGCTGATCTTGGAGGTTGTATATACATAAGTATGGGAGGTGCAGGGTGGCTTGCCCCCAGCCAAAGGAAGTTTTAAGAAGAAGAGTGATTTTTCTAGATTCTCTCTTCTCCTGTGTTTTTGGTCTTTTCTTTTTGGCTTGTCACCCCTTTGCATTTCAAGTGCCGACATTTCAATAGGGAGCCACCGAGTATCAATCCTGGAGTTCCTTTCTTCTCCCTGGTGCCAGTGCACTTTGTCCAGACAGATTTGTCTGACTTTACTTGGTTGCTGTATCAATGAGGATGCAAGTGCAAGCCAAGTGGGTACCCAAGAAAGCTTGGAAACACATCAATATCAAGGAGATGTTGGCATACCTCTCAACGTCTTAGAGCAAGAAATCTGGACAAAGGCACAACAAATGTGGGGACAAAGGCCCCAAAATATGGACACTTTTTAAAATATTGCTCTTACAAACTTAGAAAGTTGATAGAATATCAGGTTTTGCATTAGCATGAGTTTTCTGAAGGATATGAAGTCTGAAACTCAAATGTGCGCCATTATTTTCTGACTTCAGTCCTCAATCATTTGCCAGTGATTTGCCAGAAAACCACATTTTTATGAGAAACAGACCAAAAATATGAGGCAAAAATCTGGACATTCCGATAAAATCTGGACAGTTGAGAGGTATGTTGGCTGTGATTCATACTCTTAAAGTCCTTCACCACCTATGAACACAGGTCCTTTTCTGGTGGCTAAGGACAAAACCATTATGATGTGAAACTGTTACAAAAAAGGGGGTACAAGGTCTTACCTTCTGTGCTGCTTGGTAATGATGGCCTGGTCAGAGCAGAACATTATGGCAGACAGACTAAGCAGATCCTGGGCAGACCCACATGATGGCAACTCAAGGCAGTGGTGCTCCAGGATCTAGTCCAGATGTGAGGAGCACCTCACATAGATCTGTTCACCTTCTTTCAAAACAGACAGCTGGACAATTCTGTTCCAGACATCCTTGCAGCCATGCTTAGATGATAGATGCATTTTTGTTCTCTTGGAAGGGAATCTTCCTGTATGTGTTTCCAACCTTTTCACTAATTCACAAAGTACTTCTAATGATTCAGAAAGAAATTCCAAGGATTATTGTGGTGACCCCCTACTGGCCCAGGCAATCTTAGTTTTCCCTTTTAATGATATTGGTCAAAGGCAATTACCACAATCTTCCTCACACTCTGTGTCTGCTTATATGGTGTTAGGGTTGACTAGTACACCCCAGTTTGGATAAACAACTGACAGCATGGTTGATTTAATCTTGACTCTGTTTAGGTGCTTGTTTCATTAGGATGTTCAGCAGGTGTTAAAGGAGGCCAGAAAACCTGCTACTAAAAATCTTATGTTTACAAATAGATGAGGTTTTCTAATGGTGTCTGAATGGAAGCAGAGGGTCCTTTGAGGCTAATATCCCTCTGGTCTTGAAATATTTGTGTGAACTACTTCAGGATGCCTTATAGTAAACATCCATTAAGGTGCTTTTAACAGCCATCTGTGCTTGTCTGCCTATGGAGACCCCTCTTTCCTCTTCTCTTTTGGTAAAACAGTCCATGAAAGGAGTTTGGAATATGAAGCCCCCTCACAATCAAATTCCTCCTTTCTGGATCTCAACTACATTCTTGAAAAATTTAGCCTACCACCTCTTGAACTGGCAACTCAAACGTATTTGAAGTTTGTAACAAAGAAAACTGTTTTATTTATTGCTCTGATGTCTGCAAGCTGAGTTTCAGAGCTGAAAGCTCTCGTGGTGGGACAACCTTACTGATTTGCTACAGGGATAGGGTTATCAAGTTACATGCTAATTCTTTTATCATTTATTTTATTTTATTTTATTTATTTGCAGTTTGTTTTCCAGGACAGTCCATTGGGCTACAAGGAGCCCATTTTCAATGGAGTCCTGGGGAGATTTGACCACCTACATTTTTATTTATTTATTTGTTTGATGTTTGTTAACCGGGTTAGTCTGACTGGGCAAGAAAGCCCTTTTTTAGCAGAGACTCGAGGAGAAAAGCTCCAGACATATAAAGTATATAATATTTATACAGATACAAATATAAAAAGTAGATAATTCTTATACAAGTACAAATACAGATATAGAAGCTTAACAAACAATGGAGATACAAAAGCAATTCAAGACTTATTAACAAAAGATTTAAACAGTAGCATTCTCACAGAGAGTAAGACTATGATTACCTCATTGGAAAATAATCAACCAGTTAAGTAGTCAATTCCCTATATATATTAAACTGAAAGAAAATAGGTTATTTAGAGCCTTAAACAGTTGGGTGTGGTTTATATAGCATTGTATGAACAGAAATACAGAAACAGAGGAGAAAGGAAGATGAGGAGGAATAGTCATGTAGTAGGACAGGGGCAGGTCCACGTGTTAAGCATGTAATCGTTCAGTGTTTTTTTTTAAACTGAGATTATTAGTGATGGCTCTAAGGTCTAGGGGACATTTATTCCATGTGCAGGCAACAGACTGACTATACATAAGTTTACCAATTTGCTTTTTGGGCTTATAGACTTTAAGGAGATGTTGGTCTGCACTGCGGAGACATCGTTTGGGGGTATAGGGAGAGATTAAGGTAGAGAGGGTAGGGCAGAGGGAGGAGTTAGTTAGAACAGAGTGTGTGAGGTGAAGTTAAGGAAGTAGGAGTTGGTTTTGGACTTCAGGCCATGAAAGAATTTTTAGGGCAGTGCACTGATGGGATCAGTAGGGTAGATTGACAGCAAATCTAGCAATTTTATTATACATGGATTCAAGTTTGGTCATGAGGTTAGCTTGGAGATTAGTGAGAATAGGTGCAGCATAGAATAGAATAGAGTAGGTAGTAGAACAGCTTGAGCTACAGAAAGTTTTGTGTCCTTCATCAGGTATTTCTTATTCCTGTATAACAGACCTAGTTTTTGATGTGTTTTTTTTTTTACAGCTAATAGAATATGAGTGCCAGATTTAAGTTGATTGTCAATAACAATGCCAAGGAGTTTAGTATGGGTCTGTACTGTGATAGTAGTGTTGGTAAGCGATGAGACTAAGAAGGAGCTTTTACAATGCTGTACATATTTAGGGAGGAAGAGTAGAAGTTTTGTTTTTTTGGATTAAGTAAAAATTCACTGCTGGTCAGCCATTTTTCTGCACAGACAGAAGTGAGTCTTGGGTAAGGGACAGAAGGTGGGGGAGATTATCAGAGCAAGATATGATAGTAGAGCCATCTGCATACTGAATTAGAGAGGAGTGGGGCAAAGATGTGTAAAGATGTTAAATAGGAGGGGCCCTAGTATGGAGCCTTGGGGTACGCCAGTATGAACAGGAAGGAAGGGAGAGGAGGCTGATAGCCATCTTACAAACTGAAGTCTATCAGAGAGGTAGCTGGAGAACCAGAGTATAGTAGATTGAGAGAGATTAAGGTTTTTAAGTTTTGATAGAAGCAGATTATCCTATTATTCTGTATTATTTCACCCTTCAGCTATTTCCTGCTGAATAGGAATCATTTTGACCTGTTGGGGATGCAAAAACTAAGTATCGTCAGATTGTAGCAATTCTAGTCCCTGTATATAGCCTTCCAACAATCAAAATGTTTGCTACAAACCACATCTCAATTCTTCTAAACATTTCAGCATTTCCCCAAGAATTCAAATAAGTCACTTTTTTCATCAACAGAACACGGTTGTAATAGCTGGCCTTCCTCTCAAGTATAATTTTAATTTACTTTTTTCCACATTCACTATTTCAGCTAGCATTTTCACTTTTTGCTCATTATCACATCACTATATATTTCCGAACCTCAGTTACCATCACTTGCATCATTTTTCCCCATAATCACCAAAAAAGTAACGTGTGCCAGAGTAAACAGGAGAAACCTTCAGCCTCATCAAAAACTGTGAGACTTCCCCAATCCTGGCTACTCTTAGAAAAGACATCACTGCACAGAGTATCAGTGTAGTGACTATGAGATGAGCATGTCCTGGCAGGGTAAAGATCAGTAATACAGAAGACTATGAGCTCATTAGCTATTGTAACTGCTTTATTATGTTTGATACATGGATGTCAAAAAATTTACCTCAAGAGTGAAGCTCGAGAGGTGAACCTTGGTATCCATGTCAAGAACACATAATACAGAATTACAATTGCCTACCTGCTCATAATTCTTTTTAGTGCATGGAGATTTATTTCTCCATGTACTAATAGTTAGAGCAAAAATGGGGACAAAAACACAATGTGTTTTGTTGGCATTCATAGCGTATAAAACAATGGGCAGCAACATAGGTAATGTATTTATTTTTTAAGAAAGTTAGAACTAGAGTAGACACAGAGTAGGCAGAAATTAAGCTGTTTGGGAGTTCTGCTAGTTTGGTTTGCTGGCTGGCACTGTCATTTGTGTGAGACCCGATCTTAACATCTCATAGATGGGTGCTTAACAATTATTGAGATCAGGTCTCGCTCCACTCCAGTTTGCTAAGCTGCCTTTTTCCAGTTATTCACCACTCTTCATGCACTATGTAGAGGGTTATGATCAAGTTTCTGATTGCAATGATGATCTAGTGCATGGAGCATGGTGAACATGCTCTAATATTCAGAAAAAGACAAATCAGTTAAGCACTACAGCAGTGCAAGATCCTATCTTAACAAATGTTAAGCACCCCTGCTTACATTGTTAAGGTCAGGCCTAGAAATACACTGCAAAATCTGCCAGTAGGGACCAGCAAATGACAGCAGCTGAATAAAGATATGATTCTGCATGCTGTCTGTACTAATAAGGGGTCCCTTCCTCTTACAAGCTTAGAAAGTAGCTAGAATAAGAGGATGGGTGTTCACCTGCATTTTCTCTGAAGGATATGAACTCTGAAACTCAAATCTATGGCACTCTTCAGTGACTTTGATCCTCCCTGATTTGTCTGAAAATCGTGGACTTTATCAGGAACAGAACAAACAGATGAGGCAAACGTGGGCATTCTGTGGAAACGTGGACAGTTTAGAGGCATGGCAAGGTGAGTGTGAACATAAGGGACTGTGTTACACTACCTTTCTGACAATGCTAAGTACTTTATGGCTTTAAAACCCAGTTAAATACTTAACATTTTTTTATTTTTTACTGTAACTAATAGTGCATGGAGCATATAAAGTTCCATGTGCTGCAAAAATTTATAATAGGATCGCCAGACATAACCTTCAATTATGTGTTCTCGACATGGATGCCAAGATTCATCTCTCAAGCTTTACTCTTGAGGTGAATTTCTTGACATCCATGTCTCAAGAACACATAATAAACAGGTTATGATTGGTGACATGATCATAATCTTTTATACTATATGTTTGAGACAAGGATGAGTCACGGTCAAGGTGAGTCTTGGCATACATGTCAAGATGGATAATAATGGGTAAGACCTGATTAGAACTCTTTGTATTGCATTGAGTTTTATCTATGCCATGTACTACTAGTTACAGAAAAAAAATCCTTTAAAGCACTTAGCAAGTCCTGTCGCGTAGACTACAAGTAAGGAAAAAAATCAGGGGCAGTTTTTAAATACTACCCCATCTTAACTAATTAACTTACAGACTAACATCTGTAAACTTCAGTAAACATAGGAGGACAGATATTCAGGGACTGAAGGAATGCCCATTCCCCTCTACCTGACTGTAACAACACTTGGGGAGGGTGAAACATTTATTACGCACCTTTGAAAGAGCTCTGTTACAGTTGCATATTCCACTACAGTAGCACATAGCAGATTTATCTTTTTTTCCAGTTTTGACAGTAATAATGGAACTCCATATACTACATAGTTATTAACACCAGTGAATACTCTATATGCACTGGTACTTTGTGCTTACAGTGTGGGTGTACCTGCATCCCATGAGTTGACCATGATATGTGCACCTGTTTAGCCACACAGGCATAGCAACCTGGTCATGTATCACTTGGAAGTGAAGTGCAGATATTGGCACCACAAGTGTCAGTGGGAACTCAACCAGATAGGTGCCACTTACACTGATATTGTGTAATAAGACATGATTGTCTTTTATGAAGCATGTGTTTTCCTTTGAATCATAGACATATCTAGTTTCTAGACAGGTAGTGTAGTGTAGTGAGTGGTAAGGTCACCCCCACCATGCGTACACTGGACTAAGTAGGAGTAGGTTACTTAAAAACACAGAACACACAGGCATGCACATATACACACAGTGTATAAGTACACCAATGTATGCCTTGTATTTGAGAATTTATGATCAAAATCTCAGTATTTGAGATGTGATTCAATCTAATAATGCTGTTTGTGCGTGTCTGTACTAGAGTCATCTCACTTAATAGAGCACTCTGTCATACCTTAATGCTCATCACCGGTGGTGCAGTGGTTAGCATTGCTGCCTCACAGCAAGAGGTTCTCCAGTTTGATTCTCAGCTGGGGTGCCTTTGGTGCAGAGTCTGCATGCCCTCCTGGTGGTCGCGTGGGTTTCCTCCGGGTGATCTGGTTTCCTCCCACATCCCAAAGACATGCTGTAGGTGGATTGGACACTCTAAATTGGCCCTAGGTGTAAGTGTGTGTGTGCCTTCTGTGGAAGGTTGGGTGCCGGGCTGGCAACTCGACACTGTAAAAAACTCCACTGCCAGTCATAAGCGGACAGGTGATCTGCTGTGGCGACCCCTAACCGGGAAAAAGCTGAAAGAAGAAGATATATGAATTCTTTAGTTCATAGGTAAAACTTATGCAATTCAGTAAAACTTATTTTTGTTACTATAACACTATAACACTTAAAATCTGAAATGTGAAAATCTCCCATCTGTACTGCAGTTCTTAGATTGCTATCCACCCTCTTATACTGCCTTGAGGTCTTTATTAACCTATCAAAAACTGACCTAAATAAACTCGACTCCTGCTATAACAGAATAGCCAAGTTTTTCACCAACCAACCCCACAGAACACACCACTGCAGTGCTCTCCGACAGCTCAACTGGCTAGAACTTCCCAATCTATTATTACTAAAACAACTTTCACTTGCCCATAAAATCATAGTCAACCCTACTGACTGCCCAGCTCTATCAAAACTCATCCACCCAAACACAAACTGTAGACTCTTCAGGTCATCCAACAAACTAATGCTAAAAGTAACCCAGTCTCACAACTATCATGGAAACACCCTCAACTCCCATAAAATAGCCAAAGATTGGAACACCCTTCCTCAACAGATAACTAAAAACCCCAACCAGTCCACATTTAAAACTACCCTGAAAGACTATTTAAATGATAACTGGCTATGCCCCTGTATTGCTCCCAACTAACATTCTTCCTATTTTTTCCCACTCATCTCACACGTTAGCCCAAATAGTGCTCATCCCACATAGGGCTATCCCAATATCTGTCTTATCTTTATTAATCTTTGTTCCTTCAGATGACCTAACTTGTAAAACAACATGACCAATTTTGGTCTTTCAGAAGTGACTCACCTTGTAAAGCTACATGACTTATGTACCTCATATATGTAGTAAAAAAATAAAAAAATAGCATTCCTGCTGTATGCATGAAACATGCATGTTTATATTGTATTCTATTTTATTTTGCTATAATATTTTTGTTAAGCTTATTTACATATTGTTAGCAATGTACTACTTAAACTAAGTTTACTGCTTGTACATTTATAATGTTCTTTTTTTTGTGGAGCTTTTCTCCCCGGATCTCCGCTGAAAACATTTTTTTTCCAACCCAGTCGGACACTACCCGGTTAACAAATGTAAATAAATAAATAAATAAATATATAAATAAATTACCATTAGATGGCAGTCTTGTCTCACAGTTTAGAGAATGGTCGGGCACTGGCAATGTACACCTTAAGTAGGTTGCTTGATGAGTCTGAAAGTGATAACATTAAAGAATTACTGTAAAAATGGCCGTATTTTCTTTTCCCTGCTGATTTTTTCATAAATAAAGTTTTACTTTTGCAGAATTCTATATTAATATTACTTTTCAAAAGATATGATGGATTTTTAGGTTTAAATCCCACAAGTAAACGTTTCTTCCTGTTTCGTGAACATTACACAATGGGAAGCAGTCCATCTCTTCTGTCATCACTGAGCTGGTTCCCCTATCAAATGTTAATGTTTTAGCCTGCCTGATTGACAGCTTTTCACATTGCTGCAGAATGGGTGAAAGCCTTCACTTTTTCATACCTTAGCAAAAGAAACAGACCACAAAATATTTATTTGCAGGAAACAGGCATAGTTATGTGCTTATCTGAGCTTAGGTAAGCATGAAAATTCCTAAAATATGTATCAAGTAGTGAAAATAAATTATGTGTTAACTCAAAATGCACAACTGAGCATGTTGGAAAGGAACTGCTGCTAAACTGTAGCTCATAACAAGCCAGTCATAATCCAGGTCATTTTGCCATATAACCAAAAGGAACAGGGGTAGAAAATGGAGATCAACAGCGAACTACAGCAATGCACAAAGGAACAACAAAGCACTGGATCTCACTTGCCAAAAGTTTACTAGTCTTAAAAACACACAGAGCTTTCAGGATAACCTTTCTTCAGTGTATAAAACCAGTTCACATGCAGTTTTATACACTGAAGAAGGGTTATCATGAAAGCTCTGTGTGATTCAACTTTTGGCAAGTGAAATCCAGCATTTTGTTTTTCCTTTGCAGTTTGCCATATACCCATGGCTTCCCCATTACCTGGGGGTAGACATGGAGAAGTTAGTTGGACCAGTGTTTTTAATTAGAGGGGATCATAACTGTAGGATAATCTTCATTCAGAGGGCAATTTATCATTTTAACTGCTGGTCTTTAATCTGGTTAGTGTAGAACCGTCTGTCATAACCCCCCACCACCCCATTTCCTCCTTTCTCATCTTTTAAAGTTTGCTGTTCTGCTTTCATGACGGCAACAGTTTAGGCTACTTGTCACATAACTTATGTGACAGAAAAGGCTAAATACTGCAGATTGTAGTAAATTAAGTATACCCACCTGAAGGTATTTTGTTTGCCCTTTTATTTTCTTTAGTTTTTCCAAATATCAGTGGTACTCACTTTAACACAGCGGGTCACTATACTTGCCACTTGAAAGGGGTTCTCTGTGGACTCATCTTGTTCTTGCAACCTATATTATGGTGGAGAAACCAAATACAGTTTAAGACTGGGTTGCAGGAGAACACTAGAGATACCAGATATGGCAACTTGGATAGCCATAAGTAATAAAAGCAACTTGGCTTTAACAGTTCCAGTGCATTTTTCTGATGGATTTTGAAGTCTGACACTTAAATGTCTGTCATTATTTAGTGAATTCGGTCATTACTGATTTTTCAGAAAAACACAAGTTCTGTAAGGAACAGCCCAAAAATATAATGAAAAATCTGGACATTCTACAAAAATCTGAACAGTTGATCACTGTGCATACCAGAGGGGATAAGAACTGGAAGCATCATTTCATGTTAAGTGGTCTGAATCTTAAATGTGACTAAAAAATGATTACTAATTGACTGTTGCACTGCAATTGCTTATGTATTAATTTTACATACAACATTATTCTCCCTAAAAGACTTTTGAAGTGAGGAAGTAAAGCCAAGTCCCCTGAAACTGTGAACTGTTTTATTTTATGTAGCAGTTGTTTACTCCACCTTGTGTCTCTCCATGAGCTAGGCATGCAGAAGACTAGTCTTTTTACCCAGCTGCTCCTCCTGCTTTCTGAAGAAATCTACCTCCTGTTCATTTACTCTGGCCAGCTAGTGGGGAATAGCTGGCTTAGCCATTTACCTTACTCATTATGTCATAATTTTCCCTTCATCGTGGTCTTCTGTCATATAGGTGTAATGTATTTATTCCACCCTTCAACATGGCCTTCTGTCATATAGGTGTAATGTATTTATTCCACCCTTCAACATGGCCTTCTGTCATATAGGTGTAATGTATTTATTCCACCCTTCAACATGGCCTTCTGTCATATAGGTGTAATGTATTTATTCCACCCTTCAACATGGCCTTCTGTCATATAGGTGTAATGTATTTATTCCACCCTTCAACATGGCCTTCTGTCTTATAGGTGTAATGTATTTATTCCACCCTTCAACGTGGCCTTCTGTCATATAGGTGTAATGTATTTATTCCACCCTTCAACGTGGCCTTCTGTCATATAGGTGTAATGTATTTATTCCACCTTCCAATAATTTTGCTGGCCTCTGCTCTATTCGTATCCCTCAGCAATTCACCTAATACTAAACTTCTTCATTGAGATAATTCCCTATTTGCTTTCCAAAGGTTACCTTGTCTATGGAATAAATTTCCCATCTCGGTAAAACAAAGCCCGTCCCTCACTTTCTTCAAAAAGAATTTGGATAAATGGATAGGAAATGGTAAATTCACTATCAGGGTACTGCCCATATCCCTTATGGACAGAGGCAATCTGTAAAATGACTCAGGGCTCCAGCACCCAAAGACCCACTACCCTGATACCTCCCCATCCCATATTTGGGGAATTAAGATATAATAGTGACATATCTTGGGTATTATTGGCTAGACTTGTAAAGGATCTTGTGTCATTAGCCTAGTAATCACCTATGAACCTATGTCCTGCTTTTACTTACTGTTATTTATTTATGTTTGCTGACACAGTTGGCCACACTGAGCAAAACGCTATTTAGCTTATGGAAGCTTATGAAAAAAAAATCTCCAAATGCACAAAGTAAAGCAAATGTTAGAGATAAAATTGCACATCAACAAACAAATTAATAGGTTCAGTTGATTACACATAGTAGCTGTATAACTGCACTACAGAGACATTTCATGTTTTTAAAGATGCACACTTAGAACTTTATTTGCACTTACAATTTTGGCATGGACAGACAGATTCATCGATGACCTTTGTAGTGAGATTCAGAAGAGAAGGCAATATGTGATTAACAAACAAAACTGTGCATCTGTTAGTACAATCAATACAGTGATTTAGTGAGAGGCAGACAAACAGATGGTGCTGGCAAGGATAGAGCACTTGGCTACGCTGCTGACTCCAGATACAGGATCAGAGGAAGCTAAAGGTATACGACTTACCTCTCTGTGATACTTGCAATATTACAGCAGAGTTGGCATTAGGAAGAAGAATGGAGAAGAAGGTAAGGGTACATCGCACAGCAAGTTGTGTAGCTTGCAAAATAAATTGATAGTTCTTGCTGCAAGGAAAGGAGCACTGTGTGAGCTGCAAATGCATATACATTTATGATAGGAACACAAAATAACAAAATGACCTAAAAAGAGAAATTTTATATGATGAAACATATCTGATTTCCTCCATAGAATGTCTACTGGAAACCAAGTCCAAGTTCTGAAAAAAAAATCATATCTAGACTAAGTGTTTCTGTCTTTTTTATGAAGACATCCTCACACTAAAAACATTTAGCTGTTATATTTTATATACAGTTTTCTGCAAATAACATGACCACTGTCATGTGACTTTCAATGTTTCAAACATTTTTGAGTCATTCTAAGGGGATCCAATATCTGTCTGCCTGGGATGACATGATTGACAGACCTAGATGCTTTGCCAGAGATGGCCTGCATCTGTCACCCCTGGGCTTCTGGATACTGGCCATGACTCTTGCCACCCCTATAGTGCCTTTTTTAGGTGGTGTTCCAAAGACCAAATTACCACCATAACAGCTACAAACAAATGCAATCTGAGGGTCATGCTGCTCAATGCTAGAAGTCTAAATCTCAAAACGCACTCGCTCGAAGCACTCCTTAAAATGGAAAACATCAATATTTGTGCTGTAACAGAGACCTGGTTCAAGGCAGCAGATAGCACCCCTGCACTACCAGGCTATAACTCATTCCATACCTTTCGGCCCCAGAACTTGGAACACAGCTCCAAAGGTGGTGATGTTTTCGTATTCATAAAGGATGTGCACACCTCCAGACTGGTAGCCCAACATGATGCATCAGAGATACTTCAGGTGCAGCTAACATTGGGTAAGACAGCAATTCAGGTCGTAGCCTGCTATAGGTCCCCAACCATGACCCAAGACTCACACTCCACGTTCCTAAGCACCCTGGAGAATATTAGGGTCCAACCTAACACTCTCATAATGGGCGACTTCAACTACCCCTCCATTAACTGGGAAAACTACTCATGTACCAATACACTTGCCCAATGTGTCCTGGAATTCATTAATTCCAATCCACTGGACCAGCTCATTCTTACCCTCACTAGAGGTAGCAACATCCCTGACCTGGTCATTACTAGCATGGATGACCGTTGCTCTGTACCAATAGTCAACTCCTCCCTGGTTAGATACCACCACAAACTAATCACATTGGAAATCCAAATCCCTTCCACCCCCGCAAAGGTAACCACCATGAAAAACTTCTCCAAAGCTAAGTTTGGGCTCCTAAAAACAGTGGTGGCTAACTTCATGGCACCCATTGCAATTGGCGAACAGGTGCATGACCACTGAATCGTACACTAATGCCCTGTACAAACACATACACAAATGCATGGATTTCACCATATCTAATAGAACCAAGATGCTCTCCTCCAAAAAAAGAAGCCAATCTGCTGGTCCCCTGCCATAAACAAACTCTACAACAGAAGGAGGAAACTGATGAGAAATAAGATGAAGTCCCAAGACTGGAAAAACTCCCTTATCAGCCTCAACAAAAAGTTGAGATCCCTCATCAAATCCTCTAAAGCTAGCTATGAAAACATAATTGCAGCAGATAGTAAAGACATCCACAAGGCCTTCTATAATTATGTAAAGAATATCCATGGCAATACCCAGATTTGCTCGGAGCTGTTGCACAATGGCACCTCATATACTGAGC
>NC_056737.1:1926991724-1927014224 GCF_019279795.1 Protopterus annectens | reverse complement strand
ATGCCAAATTCCTTAACCAGCTGGAGGCGCTGTATCTGATACCACATGATTTGACACAGATGAAACCAGCAACCCTTACACACACCTTCTGGCAGGTTTGCCTGTATAGCATTCACAGCACCACGCTCAAAGTCAGACATTATCATACGTGGCTTCAGCTCCAAACCATATTTGCCACATAAACATATGATGACACTCCAAAACCGATTATAGCAATCTTCACTTTTGCTTGGTAATATGCCATACACTACAGGTATTACTTTCTTTGTTTCAGTGTGATTTAACTGACAGTGGATTGTGTACACCTGACAACACTCTCTCGTACTAATTGGGAAAGTACCATCCATGAGAATGAATTCAGAAGAACATAACACCATTAGATTATCCTCAGTGGTTAATACAACTAACTGTGCATCATCACTACATAGGCCATGTTCCACTATGAACGATCCATTTTTTATAGGCAACATTTCTTTATTTAAATCAGAGAGTGACCTCATATCCTTAAACAGTGCTGCCTTCTTCCTATATCTCACCCACCTGACAGTGGCATGCAGCGCTTTTGTATTAGGTAGTTCATTTACTACATCTGTGGAGGTACTTGATAATACCTCCGATACTATTTTACAGGGGTCTTCTATGGATTGGTGGGCACGTTTCTTTATTTGCTCATGCACCTTACATACTTCAGATTGCAAAGGATCTGGACCATGAAAGTGACCGGTACTTCACTGTAACTTATATCCATCTACACTAATTTCTGTCACACAACATCCCTTACATTTATCCCTTTGTTTCTTTACACAACACCAATAGTGCTTTGACTCAACACATTTCTCCAGGTGATACTGATAACCATCAATGAATAACATTTCCTTTCCCTTTTGGCTTCTTTCAGTGGTATAATTACTTCCAATGCTCCTTGGGCTGTACTGCTCACTATCTGCGGTAGCCGTCTGTAAACACAAGTGTGTCATGCATATTAAATATTACCTTGCCTGACAGGTAAACGGTGTATACAGCTGTATAATGATATGTTTCCTCACTTACATGTACGTTGTCATGGTATAATAAGAATTTCTGCAGTCCTCAGATTCCAATACTTACAGGAGATACACATCTGCAAATATGCCGCCAAATAGTATGACGCCTATATAGATCAACTCCAGGTAATATCGCACTCTAATTATCAAATCCACAATTGCCGAATTACTTGCTGTAGTCAGTAATGTGGATTCGATATTTTTAGCTTTGACTATCTGCATTCCTGTTGCACTGCATTCGGCACATTGTGGTTCGGTGTTTTGACCATCGAATAACTGGTGGTAAACTTATTATATATAGATATAAACTTATACATGGTAACAAGTCACTTGGCTGATGTTCATATGCTTGACCAAGAGAACTGTGTAATGCTTTTACTGAATGCACCTGGTTCTGAACACTTGTTTTGTCAAAAGAGGTAAAATAGTAGATATTTGGTCTGGGAGTATGTGAGCAAGTTTTTGTGGAATTAGGATTAGAGAAACGGCTAGGTAAGTGGATAAGTTTAGTTGTATGCATGTGTGTTTTTGTGCGTGCATGGCTTTGACTGTCTTATCTAGTGCTGCTGTTGTAGCGTTGTTGCCTTACAGCAAGAGGTCCTTCCATTCGATTCTCAGCTGGAGTGCAAGGAGTGCCTTCGGTATGGAGTCTGCATGTCCTCCCCGCGGTTGGGTGGGCGTTTGAAAGACATACAAAATGGGCGTGCCTTCATTGAAGGTTGGATGTTGAGCTGGCACCTCGACGTTCGTGAAAATCAACTGCCAATCATTAGTGGACCGGAGTTCCGCTGTGGCGACCCCTAACCAGGAAAAGCCGAAAGACAAACAACAACAACATCTAGTGCTACTGTTAGGGAAAGGTTTTTTTTCTGAAGGTAAAGTACATGGTTGGGTTTAGGCGCATTGGTAGGCTTATGGTTACCATACTTGAGTAAGGTTGTGCAGGGGTAAGAAGCTTATATCCTATCCTATGCCCTACCTTCTGAAAAAAACTATACTCTAACAATACAACCATTCAGAAATGTTATACCCAATGGTATTGATGTTTTTTTTTCATGTTGGTGTTTGACTGATCACAAAATGAGAATATCTGTCTTTTTTGTGATTAGTTTAATGTATGATTTAAGTAATTTATGTGTAGTTCAGTGTTTTTTTTTCAGTTCAATTTTATTTTGGCAACTTGGGATTTTGTTTGTTGGGATGTAGGGCTTTATTTATATAGAAACATAAATATATGTATATATCTTTATGTACGTGTGTGTGTGTGTGTGTGTGTGTGTGTGTGTGTGTGTGTGTGTGAGAGTCTGTGTATGCACTTCAGTGTTTTTACCTTTACATATAATAATCAAATCATCAATATACCAAAAGTATTTTATAGCATATTTATGAAAAAATGTAAGAATTTTATATATATATATATATATATATATATATATATATATATATATATATATATAATTAAACTCAAATAACCCTATCATGAGATTAGCATATGATGAAGCAAACAATCCTCCCTAAGCTATCCTTTCAAAAAAAATAACTCAATATGTTCTAAAATATAAGCTGACATAGGACAGTTATTAAGAAAATATTCTCCTGTTTCCAAGCCATTATCATTTCTTATGGTTGCATATAAGCTTTGAACGTCTATTACCAGTCACTATATATATCTATGCACTATCTATATGTGCCCAATTTTTGTAACAAATCAGAAGAAACTCTGATTAATTAAGGCAAAGCACAGATATAAGGGTAACAAATAATCATGTATCACTATACCTGCATTTTCCCAAACTTGTACTGCAGAGAAACACAATAGGATGACCAGAAGACTCACTAAAACGTTTACATATTTTTGGAACACAATAAAAAGACAGGCATCCTAACAAATGGGAGAACTAATTTATCAAAATCTTTATAAAAAAAATAACCTAACCAAACACCTGTATGTATTCAACCTTTAAAAGTGATTAAAAACTCATCATTTGCATTCTGTTGCGCATTATTTTACATATTTAAATCTTTCATATTTAAATCATCCAAATGTTGTATATACATTCTAAAATGCTAATATTTATTTATAACCACAATATTTTTCCTAGCTGGACTAATAATAATGCCATTATTATTATTACGTTTATTAAGCAACTGTCAATTAAGCTGACTGAATTTATAATTCAAAATTTTCTTCTGAGTATAAAAACATTTAAAAATCACTTCTCCTTCGATATTAACAGCTACAAAATATTCTAACACCTCATTATTAAATGGAGGTATTAAATTACTTTAGCTATTAACAGAATGAGTATCCAAGGGTACATATGCATTGTACCCCATTTCATCTTCCAATAAAGAAAACAATTAAACACTGGACAATTCAGAAGTAGTAATATTTAACACATTATTAGATCTGAAACTCCTACTCATACCATTGACATTCCAATAGCATATTAAATGTATTTTTTTTATATTAGCAACTGTCAATTAAGCTGACTGAATTTATAATTCAAATTTTTCTTCTGAGTATAAAAACATTTAAAAATCACTTCTCCTTCGATATTAACAGCTACAAAATATTTTAACACCTCATTATTAAATGGAGGTATTAAATTACTTTAGCTATTAACAGAATGAGTATCCAAGGGTACATATGCATTGTACCCCATTTCATCTTCCAATAAAGAAAACAATTAAACACTGGACAATTCAGAAGTAGTAATATTTAACACATTATTAGATCTGAAACTCCTACTCATACCATTGACATTCCAATAGCATATTAAATGTATTTTTTTATATAAATTACGTATTTAATAAATATTTAGTAAAATGTAAATGAGCAATAACAGTAGAAACAAGCTTTGGGTCTAAGGAAATAAGCTGGAACACATGATCAGTTAAAGAAACACCAGAAATATTAACTACTCTCTTAGACACTACATTATTAGATACCTCGCACATATGAGGAATAAAAATGTCTTTAGAATGTTCCAAAAATTGAACAGTCTTACTATGTGTATTTTTACTATTTTTTTGGTGTCAGTTGATTCCTTCCCCAGTAGCTATTATTGTTACATGATTTACATCCTGTATTAGACTGGCATTCATTTTTTGCATTTAGAATTCAGAAATTTGCATTTATTTTGTCCCACCAATTGATCCACAATCAACGTTGTATACGAACTAGTGTTTTAAAAACTGCTTACACTTACTCATGAAAAGTGTGAGCTCAGTAGTGTACAAATATGTAGAATATGAATGACTGTGAATTATCATTGGCTGAGGCAAATATGCTTTTAGATTTCCAGAGAAATTCTTTATCTATATTACAGTCTTTTGGTGCTTTATGCAACTTTTTCATTTTACATTGTACTATCTCCTGCTTGAGCCCCTTAATCTTTTGACCCACATCTTTCATAAGTTGTTTCACCAGAAAACTTGAAAGTTGTTAACATAATTCATTATGAGTTTTCCTTATTTTTTCCCCAATTCTATTTGTTTTACGTAGTCTTTGTGAATTATAATCTCGACCCATGCCATTGCACAGTGATGAGATGCACTTCTCTAGTGATCTGCATACCCTCTGTCCTTCTCATCTTCTAAACTGAATGGGGTAGTTGGACTTCTGAATGTTGCTAAACCCTGTGGGGTGATATCCAACAGCACATACTTTTGTAAGCATAGCATTGTTGCAACACGCTACAGTTTCAGTTGTCATCATTTTTTTCAAATGTATCAGCTAAATCTATTATATACAATGTTTACCTTGTTCCAAAGTTTGAATAGAATGTAACAATTCTATATTCCTTTGCTGCCTTTCACCATGATATATAGAAAAAATCTGATCTGGAATCCAGTTATTACATTATAATGAAGAACTAGTTCCACAGTAGACTCTCAATTACCCACACCTTTAAGGGATTCAGTAGGTTTTTGTTGATGGCTATCATTATACAGACACCTCAGGGTATCAGAAGCATGAAATTAAGAGCTGCTGCTAGTAGCCATGAATATGTCAAACTGTGCTAACTCCAAACAAAATGGAAAATACAACATAAAGCGGCAGACTCTATTAAATCATTTCTAGTGCCTCAACAAAAAGTCTTCAAGAGAAATGACTTCAAACCATAAACATGAACAATATATACAATAAAACACATCAATTAAATAATTACAAACATCAATTAACACATCTTAGATCAAATATGTCCAACTAATTTATTTGTTTAATCTATTTGGAATCATAGATCCATACTTTAAAATACAAATACTGTCTCTATACTCTATATAGAAGTTTGTATTTAATCAAATGAATTTCAGTGATTTAACTTTAATAATTGATAACAATACATTAGAGTTTTTATTGTGTATTTTCATAAAATATACATACATATTCCATAAAAAAAAAAAAATATATATATATATATATATATATATATATATATATATATATATATATATATACAGCTTGGCAGGCATATACAATTAACAAGAAAATGGTACAGCAGCTGGTTGATAGACCCATTGGCTGTAAGAATGGTGGAGACGACAGCAAAACAGTAACCTTCATAGAGAGGTCCAGAATCAAAATCAAGATAACAGAATCAAAACAGAATCTACAAAGGGTGCTAGATTTTTTTTTTTTTTGGGGGGGGGGGGTAGTCAAAAAGATCTTGTCTGTTATAAGAAAACTGCACCAATGATAGAGCAACAAAACCCAAAAATTTGTAGGTAGGTGTAATTATAGGAACTGCAGGAGACCTAATAGATAGCCTTGAAGTAAGAATCAGTACGGTGAAGAAGTCTGCATAGACTTACAAAAAGCAGAAGCACAAAAAGATAGGGCAACAATAAATGAAAGAGGGTACTTAAGTGAGGATCCTTGTAACAAAATGAATCCTACAAGAACGGCTTATAATGAAATGCAGAGGTTTGAATCTGCCTCTGTTGGAGTTAAGCAAGTACGTGTAAGTAAGCAAATAACAAAAGGAGCAATGATGAATGAAGACAATTTTTTTTGTTCTGAAATACCCTTTCCAGAGGGAGGGTAATAGAGAAGGAAAAGAAAATGAAAGTGGTATCTATTCACGCTAAGACAGAGGAAGAGCAGACTAAAAGATGAGGAAACAGAAGAAGCTTCAGTGCTAGTGTTTATAGGAGAGGAAGGTATGCCTTCCATCTTAAGACAAGCTAGTGAGAAGCCCACAGAACCAAAGTGAGCATCCTACCACCTGTCTCAGGCACTTCATCTCCATCACCACTATTTTTCTCAACTGCTCTGCCTTTACTGCCCAGGTTTCTGTACCATATAGTAGCACTGTTGTCACCACTGTTTTATATACTTTACTTTTCAGTTTATTTATCATCCATCTGTCATACACTAGCCCTGACACTCTGTGCCAGGTGGCTGCAGCCTCTCTGATTCTAGCTTCGACCTCCTCATTCAAACTTCCCTTCTCTTCAGCCACCCCTCTCAGATACTCGAAGCTGTTAACCTCTCCTACTATTTTCTTTTCTATCTCAATTCTTAAGATATGGTGGTACAGTGGTAGCATTGTTGCCTCACAGCAAGAGGTTCTCCTGTTCGATTCTAGGCTGGAGTGCCTTCTGTGTGGAGTCTGCATGTCCTCACCATGGTCGAGTGGCCTCCGAAAGACATGCGTGAATGGGCATGCCTTTGCTGAAGGTTGGGCATCGGGCTGGCAACTCAGCACCATAAAAATCTACTGCCAATCATTAGCGGACCGGAGTTCTGCTGTGGCGACCCCTAACTGGGAAAAGCCGAGAAGACAAACAAACAGCATCTCAATTCTCAGCTTCTTCTGATTTCTACCATTTGCTGCCATTATATCTCTTATCTGTATTTGGTTTCATCCCATGTTCCTTCACGTTTGCACTCTATTACCATATCATTTACTGAAGTTCTTGCTCAGAGTCTGCCTATAATGCCAAATCCTCTGCATACAGCAGCTTTGTTGATCTCCCCCCTCCGACCTGTTTGCTAATGTAGTCCATCACCAGTATGAGAAACAGTGGGTTCAGAGCTGAACCCTGATGCACACCACTTCCACTGGGAACCCCTCTATGAGACTGAATACCATTTGTACTTAAGTCAGTGGGTCTTTTTACATAGTCAGCACTAATTCTATCAATGTTTCTGGGACTTTGAACCACCACTGGACTGCCCAAATTAGCTTTCTTGGGACATTGTTGTATGCTTTCTCCAAGTTTAGGAATGCCCACTTGGACTCTTTCCTCATCTCTACCTTCTTCTCAACTGTCTCACTGCAAGCATCAGGCCTGTTGTGCTGCATCCTGATTTAAACCTGAACTGCTCATCTCCCATCTTACCTTGTATTACGCCCTGTATTTATTTATGCATCACCCCCTCCAGAACCTTCATGCAGTGTGACAGGAGTTTGAGATCTTTGTACTGCCCATAGTTGTGAATGTCACTTTTGTTCTTGAACACTGGCACTAGTATGCTTTTCCTCCAGTTATCTGTGTTATGCCTTTCTCTCCATATTGCTATAAGTATCCTCAGGAGACATTTCTTCCTTATTTCGCCAGGCATATTTTGTCATATATGCTGTGACCTTATCTGAACCTGCTGCTTTTCCTGGCTTCATTTTACTTAGTGCTGTTCTTAGTTCTTTTAGTGTAGGCTGTTCTTCGTCTTTGATAGTAAAACCAGCACCTGTTGCAGTACTTGTACAGAAGAACTAAGCCAGCAGTGATAAAATAAAGTTATATTAAAAACATTAAGTGCTTTCATTCCTATTCTATTTTTTGCAACTTTATCCGAACTACTGAAACGTTTAGTAAAACCAGTTAAAATACAATAAAATCACATGAGCCATTTGAGCCAAAAAGAACGAGCAGATGATTAAACACTAATTAACCTCTAGGAGGTTTAAGGATGGCATATACGCACATTTATTGGATATTAGGAATGGTAAAATTACTAATGCTTTGTACAAACACACAGTAGACTTTAATTCATACACATTTTTTTTTTGGTTATTGAACAAGTATGAAATGATCCGCAGGGTTGGATTACAAACATCTTAATGTATGTTCATTTAAATGTCAGCTCAGATTAAATGCCACAAACCACCCATGGTTAAGTGAGGATACTTCTATTAACCCTATTTTAAAATTGAAACATTATGACATTTTGTAAATTAATTAGTGTTTAACCATCTGATCATTCTTATTGGCTCAAATGGCTCATGTAATTTTAATTGTATTGTTTTTTAACTGGTTTCACTAAACGTTTTATTAGATATGATGAAATTCTGAAAAAAGTAGAAATTAAAGTGCTCAACTTTTGTAATATAACTTTGTTTTTATCACTGCTGCCTTAGTTGTTCTCTATAAGTACTGCAACAGGTGTTGGTTTTACTGGTTTGTTCGTTTACCTGTCTTTCTTCTAAGTTTTGTCTTCTTCCTCTTTCATGATAGGTTGTGTATGTGGCAGAACAGTTTCTGTGGGATTTCTTCATTTAGAAGCTGCTGGAAGTATTCCTTTCATCTGCCTTTGATGTATTGTGAACTAGTGTGTAAATTGTTTCTGACATGTCTTTTGAAGAGTATCTAACTATCTTCTTTATGTTTCTGGTTTTGTCTTGCAGTCTGATAGGGTTTCTTTCTGCCATTGACTGAGTCACTTTCCAGAAGCTGGTAGAGTGCCTTTGATGCCTTGTTCTTTATTATTGTAACTCCTCTCTTAGCTTCTTTGTTAGCTAGATGTATTCCTATGGTTCATCTTTTCTATCTCCAACATTTTCCTGCACTCATTCGTTTTTTTGATGTATTCCACCACTAGTTTTCCTTAGGTACCTTATTTCCATACCTGACTTGGCAGCATATCTGTTCTGTAGTCCTCACCAGTAGCATAGCTAGGGTAGGGTGAGAGGAGCACAAAGTGTTAGGGGCACAGTTGGGAGGCCATCCATAATCTGATCTTTTAAAAGCCAGTATTTCATTTGCAGTCAAACTTGAACACTATTGAACTCCATGTGTGGTCTAAACTGTAGCAACTGTAGCCACCCCCATAGTGCCTTTTTTAGACAAGGCTCAAAAGACGAACCCAGCTCCTTAGAAAACAAAAATGGAAAAAAACTAAGGGTAATGCTGCTCAACGCCAGAAGTCTAAATCTCAAGATGCAGGCTCTCGAAGCACTCCTCAGTATGGAGAACATCGATGTCTGCGCTGTAACCGAGACCTGGTTCAAGGCTCCTGAGAGCACCCCAGCGCTACCAGGCTTTACCTCGTATCATGCTTTTCGGCCCCAAAACCCAGGCCGAACCACAAAGGGAGGGGGAGTGTCCATATTCATCAAGGATACCCACACCTCTAGGTTAGTGGCAACTCATGAAGCATCGGAGAACATCCTGGTGCAGCTAACCGTAGGCAAAACTGCTATACAACTGGTTGCATGTTACAGACCACCCTCCCAATCTCAAGAACCCCACTCAGCCTTCCTGAAGACATTGGAAGATATGAATGTCTCACCAAATACCATCATATTGGGAGACTTCAACTACACTAACATAGACTGGGTGCACTATTCTAGCCCTAACTCCCTAGCCCAAAGGTTCCTGGAATTCATAAACTCCAATGCAATGGAACAGCTAGTCACCTCTCCCACAAGGAGGGATAATATACTAGACCTGATCATCACAAACATGGGGACAAAATGCTCCACACCGGAAGTATTGCCCTCACTGGTGAGATCTGACCACAAACTAATCACCCTGGATATACATTTACCACCTCCACCCCCAGCACAAAAGACTACAGTGAGAAACTTCTCAAAAGCCGACTTTACACTTCTCAAGACTGAGATGGTATCATTTAAGCCCTCAGGGCCAATGGAAACCACATCCCACAATGCTGAATCCTACACAAATGCTTTCTACGGACATCTCCAAGAATGCATGGATCGTGCAATCCCAAATAAAACCAAGACCCTCTCCACCAAAGGAAAGCATCCTGTCTGGTGGACCCCAGCCATAAACAAATTGTATAACAAAAGAAGGAAGCTACTGCAAGACAGAGCAAAATCCCATAAAGGGAAGGCATCTCTGATCAGCACTAGTAGAAAGCTACGTTCTCTCATAAAAATATCCAAGGCCAACTTTGACAGAAAAATCGCCAAGGACACTAAAGATAACCACAAGGCATTCTTCAGTTATGTTAGAAACCTGGGCAGAAACACTCAGATATGCTCAGAGTTAGTACACAACGACAAAAAATTTACTGAACCCACATATATTGCCAACATTCTGGAAGACAGGTTCAGTGCAAATTTCTCCCCTCCCTCACCTCCAAAAGAAGAAATACTCATCCCAGCTTAATGTAACCTCCCTGTCATCTCTGATGTCCAGGTGAGAACCGCCCTCAACAAAGCAAAAAACACAGCATCTATGGGACCTGATGGTATCCCCGGTTACGTGATACGTGAACTCCAAGAGGAGCTAAACCCGCATATAAAAATGTTATTTAACCTTAGCCTTACTACAGGATATGTACCTGAACACTGGCATACAGCAACAGTGGTACCACTCCACAAGGGAGGCTCCACTACAGACCCTGGGAACTACCGCCCCATAAGCTTGACCAGCCTGGTTTGCAAAGCTATGGAAAGAATTATTATGGAACTCATAAACAACAACATTGGGGACCTACAGACACTTGATCCCACCCAGTTCAGCTTTGTAAAAGGCAGATCCTGCCTTTTGAACCTGGTTGACTTTTTCGAAACAGTCACTAGAGCCATTGATGAGGGCAAGGCAGTCCATACAGCCTACCTGGACTTGGCTAAAGCCTTCGACACAATACCCCACTCGGGGATCATAGAAAAGCTAAACAGCTTAAAAGTAAATCCATATGTCACAAGATGGGTTGCAAACTGGCTAAAGAACAGAACCCATAAAGTCAAGATTGCGGGAGCCATGGCAGACTCAAAGCCAGTCACAAGTGGTGTCCCACAGGGCTCTGTCCTGGGACCCCTCTTGTTCGGCATTTACTTCTCAGATGTGAAAGCAAGCATGGGAGGGTTGTGGCTGACAAAGTTCGCGGATGACTGCAAACTAGGCGCCATACTCGATACACCAGCTGACACGTACATCCTACAGAAAGGCCTCACTGAAACGGACAACTGGTGCCGGAATCACGACCTTAAACTGAATGCCAAGAAATGTATAGTCATCCCCTTTGGGAAAAACAAAATACCCACAAATTATCACATAGACAGTAACCCACTGAGTACCGAAAAAGTAATCAGAGACCTGGGGACCCAAGTTGATACTGACCTCTCATTTGACACCCACATTGCCAAAGTGGTTAGAAAGACCTTCTACCTTGCCCACCTTATCATGAAGGGGTTCACATCCAGATCAAAGGAGGTCATCGTGCCCCTGTACTCCTCCCTTATCAGGCCCATGATTGAGTACAATGCCCCATTTGGTATGTACCTCATCCGGCACTTACAACAGTTGGAGAGACCCCAGAAGTACCTCACCAAGAGGATCAAGGGTTTCCAACATATGTCATATGCTGCCAGGCTAAAGAAACTCCAGCTCTATTCAGTAGCATACCGCCTGCTCAGAGGTCATCTGTGCCTGACATACAAGGCCATGTCCAACCAGGAATTGATGGACATGCTCCACCTCAAAAAATCAAAATCCATAAGAACCACGAGAGCCAAAGATTTAAACCTCAGTACAAACATGAATAGAACATGCTGCAGGGACAGATTCATAACTCAGAGGCTTCCCATACTCTGGAACAAAATCCCAGTCCATGTTAGGCAGAGCCCCTCACTGACTCTCTTCAAGAGAAATCTTGACGAGTGGATGGGAGATCGTAGGTTTACCCCGGGGGTCACTCCTGTATCGCTACTTAACAGAGGCACAGTAAACTAATTTTAATAAGTAAGGGGGTCTTCAATGTGTCACTACTAGACAAAGGCACAGTATTCTAAATGTATTCTATACACCTTAGTACCACTACATGGGGTGGCGAAAGCCACAACTCTAGGGCTAGGCTTGCAAATGTCTCAGGGCAGATAGCCTAGTACTAAACTATGAAACTATGAAACTGTTTGCTACATTATAGCAAGCAGTTTGCTACTGTTTTAAAGTGAAATAAGTGTTTCATTTTAACTAAAATCTGAGTGCTGTGTCGTGCTCCATGCGGGCAAATTATACATTGTAGCAACTGCTTTCTACATTTATAGCAAGCAGTTTGCTACAGTTTAAAAGAACAAAGATTTTTCTTCAACTAAAACCTGAACTCTGTAGTGCTCTATGCAGCCAGATTTTAAATTGTAGCAATTTTTTGCTGTGTTGTAGCAAGCAGTATGCTATGGTTTAAAAGAAGAAATGATTTTTGTTTACTAAACTGAGAGGCAGGAGGGTCAGGGCTTGGTACATAAATGGGACCTGAATGGCAGGGACAGGAGGGATGTGGGGCATGTTATGCATCTAGCCACCTGGTTGGTGTGCCAGTAGAAGGTACTTTTTTTGTCTTTTTTTTTTTTTGCTCTTCGCTTCTATAACAGCTATGCTGGCCAGGGAGTTGGTGGATTGGGTACTGTCCTTGTGTCTGCAATCCTGAAAGTTTTAAAGAAATAGATATGTTGTATGACCTATATCCTGTGGCATTTGACATCAATGTATAACATATGTATATGTGTGTATGTGTATGTATGTATATATGTGTGTATGTATGTATGTGTGTGTATATATATATATATATCTATATGAGTGTGTATGTGTATGTATGTATGTGTATGTATATATATATATATATATATATATATATATATATATATATATATATATATATATATATGCACACGGTCATGTTGTAAGATGGTTTTTATTTGCGACATTTATTAATGTAAAAATAAAAATAAAAATTATTAAAAAAAAAAAAAAGAAATGGAAACTTATTTTCACAACTGATTCTGGTTTTTCAGCCTCTCACAGAAAGGTGTAAATATTTAATTTTTATTTTTAGCAGAGATGGCCAAAGCAAGAACATTAGACCCTCTTGATGTATTTTGGCTGGTAAGGAAGGCAGATACACTTTACTGACTTTCACCTCAGGCACTGAGTGGAGGAGTCAGAACTGCAGCATTATATGAGGAAGTTGTACTACCCACAACACTGGGCCCATAGGCACTCATTGTCTACCAGTCAAATGACTCGGGTCGCACATAGATTCAAATGCCTTAACTCTTCATTTTGCAGCAGACCTATTCTGCTTTTCTGTGATTTTACGATTCTTTGTAGATTTATATAACAGGACAATTTGTGAGGTAACAGGTGCAATATTTTGTAGATTTTTATAGCATACATATTACCCCTCATTGCTAAAGTCTTTGCATGAAATGAAGTAGCATTCAAGATTTATAATTGTGTCTTTTCAATAGAAAAAAGAGGATTATCTTTAATAGGCATTTAATGTCTGTTAGAGCACTTGCTTTGAACTATACTTTCAATGATAAGAATGCAATTCTGTACAGAAGGAGCTGTCTGACTGCTGAAAAATCTGTCCAAAGACTGCTATTTACTTGTGGCAGACATCACAGTCATATAATGAATTCTTCAATAACAATCCTTATTATTTTAATCATATTATTCATATTTGCTGAAGCATTCAAACTAAATAACATACTAAGGTTAGTACTGTAAATTTCAGATGTTTCTTTTCTGATTGTAAGTAATTCTATCCTGCATAGTTTTGGGCCCTGATATGAAAAATTACTACATTAAAACATATAAATATAATCAGTTTAGCTACAGCATTCCTTTTATAACATTGATATATCCCCTTCCCTTGTTGAGTGAACAGGCATGCACTGATCACTTATAGTCTAGAAATGAAGAGGAAAGCACATTAAAATGATCAGATTGCTTGATGGCTTACTTGCTTGGACAGGAAATGTTGAAAAAAATCTAATAGTCAGAAAATGACATAGCACTGCTAAAGGTGTGAAATTAGAAAAAAAAGTTATAGCTTGAGGTAGTCAGGTAGGGCATTAAAGATCTATGTCAGAAGATCGACTTTTTAGAAAGTTAAGCTTTATATGGTCAGGGCTATCTGATCAACTTTCTGAAAAACTTAACAAGACAAAACAACAAAGATATACATTTTTGAAGGGGGTGAAGCCCCCATGCACCCCCACATCCTCTACATATTATATATACCTACTCCAAGATTATACCACAGTGGGTAAAAAAGGTAAATTCACCAATCCCCAATGTACTGTGATCTCCATACAAAAGCTTTGATATTTTGGAAGGTTAATCATATAGTCAAGATCATATTATATTTGACTTTCTGAAACTTTGATCATCTGAAGGGGACCCAGGCATGAGATATATAGTGCTTTAAATTGTATTCATCTTTCAACACACGCAAGCTCCCATTTTAACACTGCTGAAGATTACTAGAAATATTTAAACAAGTGAAATCTGCAGCTATGGATGCCTCCATTGCTCCGTATTATGTGACTCTGTTCGTAGGTTCATAGGTTCATACTAGGCTATCTGCCCTAGGGCATTTATAAGCCTAGCCAGAGTGTGTTTGGCTTTCGCCACCCATTTTAAATTAATTTTGCTATGCCCTTTTTTGAGGTTAGTATACTGTGCCTCTGTCTAACAGTGACACAGAAGTGATACCCGGGGTAAAACCTACGATCTCCCATACACTCATCAAGATTCCTCTTGAAGAGAGTCAATGAGGGACTCTGCCTAACCTGGACTAGGATTTTATTCCAGAGTGAAGGGAGCCTCTGGGTTATGAATCCGTCCCTCCAGCATGTCCTATTTATTTCAGTGCTGAGGTTCAAGTCTCTCGAGCGCGTAGCTCGATGGGATTTGGATTTTCTGAGGTGCAGCATGTCCATTAATTCCGGGTTGGACATGGCTTTATACGTCAAGCACAGATCACCTCTGAGCAGGCGGTATGCCACTGAGTACAGCTGGAGTTTCTTTAACCGGGCAGCATATGGCATCTGTTTGAGCCCTTTGATCCTCTTGGTGAGGTACTTTTGGGGTCTTTCCAGTTGCTGCAGGTGTCTGGTAAGGTGCATCCCAAAAGGGGCATTGTACTCAATTATGGGCCTGATGAGGGATGAGTAAAGAGGCACGATGACCTCCCCTGATCTAGATGTGAATCCCTTCATGATTAGGTGGGCTATATAAAATGTTTTTCTAACCACTTTGGCCACGTGGTTGTCAAATGAGAGATTGCTATCAACTTGGGTCCCCAGGTCCCTAATTACTTCTTCTGTACTTAATGGATTACCACCTATGTGGTAATTTGTGGGCACTTTGTTTTGCCAAAGGGGATGACTATACACTTTTGGCGTTTAGCTTGAGGCCATGGCTCTGGCACCAGTTGTCTGTTTCTATGAGGCCCTTTTGGAGGATGCTTGTGTCGGCTGGAGTGTCGATTATGGCGCCCAGTTTGCAGTCATCTGCAAACTTGGTCAGCCACAGTCCTTCTGTGTTGGCCTGTACCTCCGAGAAATATATACCAAACAAGAGAGGTCCCAGGACTGAGCCTTGTGGGACGCCACTTGTAACTGGTTTGGAGTCTGACATGGCTCCAGCAATTCTAACCATGTGGTTTCTGTCCTTGAGCCAGTTTGCAACCCATCTAGTGACATAGGGGTTTATATTTAAGCTGGTGAGCTTATCTATAATGCCCGAGTGGGGTATTGTATCGAAGGCTTTTGCGAGGTCCAGGTAGGCTGTGTGGACCACCTTCCCCTCATCAATGGCCTTAGTGACTGTTTCAAAGAAATCAACCAGGTTAACTGGGTAGGATCCAGTGTCTGTAGGTCCCCAATATCTTTATTTATGAGGTCCATGATGATCCTTTCCATAGCTTTGCAGACCAAGCTAGTCAGGCTTATGGCACGATAGTTTCCAGGATCCGTTGAGGCACCACCTTTGTGAAGAGGGACCACTGTTGCTGTACGCCACTCTTTTGGTACATATCCTGTAGTAAGGCTGAGATTGAACAGTAGTTTTATGTTTAGGTTTAGCTCTTCTTGGAGTTCATGTAGGACGCAGCCCGGGACACCGTCTGGTCCCATTGATGCTGTGTTTTTTGCTTTGGAAAGGGCAGCTCTTACCTGAGCATCTGAGATGTCAGGGGGGCAGCACTCTGCTGGGATAGATATTTGCCCTTTTGGTGGGGGGGGAGTTTGCGCTGAACCTGTCAGCTAGGATGTTGGCAATGTCTGTGGGTTTGGTGTATTTTTTGTCATTTTGGACTAATTCTGAGCATATCTGGGAATTCCCACCCAGGTTCCTAACATAACTAAAGAAAGCCTTGTGATCATCCTTAGTGTCCTGTGCAATTTTTCTCTCGAAGCTGGCCTTAGACGATTTTATGAGTGCCCTTAGTTTTTTGCTAATACTGATCAGAGATGCCTTCCCTTTTTGGGATTTTGCTCTATCATGTAGTAGCTTCCTCCTTCTGTTGTATAGTTTGTTTATGGCTGGGGTCCACCAGACAGGACGTCTGCCTTTGGAGGATTGGGACTTGGTTTTATTTGGGATTGCATGATCCATGCATTCCTGAAGGTGTTCATAGAATGCATTTATAAAGGATTCTGCAGTCTGGGCCATATTTTCCACAGGCCTTGAAGGATTCCACCTCGGTTTTGAGGAGTGTGAAATTTGCATTAGAGAAGTTTTTCACTGTGGTTTTCAGGGCAGGGGGTGGAGTCGGGATGCGAATATCCAGTGAGATTAGTTTATGGTCTGATCTTACCAATGAGGGATACACTTCTGGTCTGGAGCATAGAGTCCCCATGTTGGTGATGATCAGGTCCAGTATGTTTTCCCCTCTTGTGGGAGTGGTAACAAGTTATTCCATAGCATTTGAGTTTATAAATTCTAGGAACCTTTGGGCTAGGGTGTTGGAGCTAGGGTAATGCTCCCAGTCTATGTTTGGGTAGTTGAAGTCACCCAATATAATGGTGTTTGGAGAGACCTTCATATTTTCCAGTGTTCTCAGGAAGGCCGAGTGGGGTTCCTGGGTTTGGGAGGGTGGTCTGTAGCAGACTATAAACTGGAAGGCAGTTTTACCCACTGTTAGTTGCACATGGATAGTCTCTGATGCTTCGTGCTGTGCCACCAACCTGGAGGTTTGGGTATCTTTGACGAATATTGATACTCCCCCTCCGTTTGTGGTTCGGTCCAAGTTTTGGGGCCGAAAAGCATGGTATGAGGTATAACCTGGTAGTGCTGGGGTGCTCTCGGGAGCCCTGAACCAGGTTTCTGTTACTGCACAGATATCGATGTTCTCCATGCTAAGGAGAGTTTTGAGTGCGTGCATCTTGAGGTTTAGACTTCTGGCGTTGAGTAGCATTACTCTTAGTTTCTTATCCCTTGTGATACCTATGGAGGTGGGTTTGTCTTTTGAGCCTTGCCTAAAAAAGGCACTATGGGGGTAGCAAGAGCCTTTGCCAATATCCGAAAGCCCAGGGGTGACAGGTGCAAGCCGTCTCTAGCGAAGCATTGTGGCTTGTCGAGCATGTCATCCCAGGCTGACAGGCATTGGATCCCCTTTGAATGACACCAATACTTAAGCCAATTGTTGAAATTGATCATCTTGTCTTCATATTGTGGTATCATTCTTGGTGAGGGTAAGATGCTACTCAAGGTCAGGGTCATACCGGCCTGGGCTACATGCTCAGAGAGCTCCTCTATGTCTCTTTTCATGTAGTCCAGGGAGGTACATCTCAGGTCATTCACACCAGCATGGACAATGTCTGAGTCATATTTGTACTTGCCTTGGAGTGACCTGAGTGCTTGTGTTATGTGGCGGATCCTAGCGCCCGACAGGCAGCTCACCGTGACCTTCCCCTTGTTCAGCCTGGTGAGCGGGAGGTTTATTTGTAACAGACAGTATTTATACCCATCTGTTTTTAAGATATGTGGTGGTGTTTTTTATTGCTTCATTGATGACAGTCCTGTGTACCCATGGCTAGACTGCTTTTCAAAATTTCATCAAAGATATTTAGAATAATATGTTTTTTATTTCATATACAAATAGAATTTTCAGAATATATTTTTGGATATAAATTTTAATAGCAACTGAACTTCAGCTATTGGAACTATACTGTTGTTTAAGTCTATTAGTTCCAATACATTATTATATGGCATTAGTTTTCATTCTGAACATAAAATAAAAAAATCTTCCTTTTTGTAAATATTGCAGAGCTAGATGTTTTTGTCCCCACTGGTTAGATTTTCAGAAAGAAGCTTCAGATATTGTATCTAAGTTTTTATTCAGAGGTTATAGCCTTACTGATATAGAAGAAGTATATTGGAAAGGTTGTGGGATGGAGAAATTCCAAGTTAAAAAAATTGTCTTTTTTTCGCAATTGAATGTCTGCAGAAGTGGGCAATGATAAATTATACTATGTCATGGAATGTGATTTGTTTTCTGTATATATGAAACATATATTTAAGAAAACCCGGAGTATTATTAACAAAGACAGTTATTTAAAAGGTTTATTTCCTAACATGCGTGTGTTCCCTTATAGAGGAGCAAAATTATTTCTGATTATCTAATTTTTAATAACTTTAGCATGCTTGAAGAGTTTTGAACAGTTGCATTTAGTGATGTAGCCACTTACACTGTGACAAGTGTATTAAATATCTTGCAACTTGTATGAATCATAGGATCATAGGAAGTTACTAGGCTATTGGCCCTGAGGCCCTTATAAGCCTAGCCAAGAGTTTAGCCCATGCATAGACAAACCAGCACCTAATGCCCCTGTCCGGCAGGGACATGGGTGGAATCCCAGGGATGTATTTTCTATTTCCCATCCAATTATCCAGATTGTGCTTAAAAAGGGGCAAAGAGGTACTCTGCTTAACATGGAGAGGGAGTGTATTCCATAGATGGGGGAGTCTCTTGGACACAAATCTGTCCTGCCAGCAAGTCCTATTGATGTCCCAGACCAGGTTGAGGCCGTGTGTGCAGGTTACTCGAGTGGAGCTTGACGTGTGGATATGCAGCAGTTCCATCAAGGCGGGGTCCGGGATCACCTTGTATGCCAGACAGAGGTCACCTCTGAGGAGTCTGTATAAAACAGAGTAGAGGGATAGGGCTTTTAGCCTATCTGTGTATGGTAGATTTTTGAGGCCCTTGATTCTCCTGGTGAGGAACCTCTGTGGTCTCTCCAGCTGCTGCATGTGCTTTGCGAGGTACATGCCGAATGGGTCATTGTACTCAATAATGGGCCTTATAAGGGAAGAATACAGGGCTGTTATGACCTCCTTGTCCCTGGATGAGATAGCCTTACTTATGAGGTGGGCCATGTAGAAAGCTTTCCATACAATGGAAGTAACATGGTGGTCAAAAATCAGGCTGCTATCAATGTGGGTGCCCAAATCTCTCATGACTGACTGCTTGCTTAGAACATTGTTATCAATGTGATAATTTGTGGGGACCTCTCTCTCCCCAAAGGGGATGATGATGCATTTTTTTGTATTTAGCTTGAGGCCATCTTTCTGGCACCAGTCATTTGTTTGGGTGAGACCCTCTTGGTGGATGTCCACGTCACTAGGGGAATTGATGACAGCTCCCAGCTTGCAGTCATCTGCAAACTTGGTCAGCCATAGCCCACTGGTTGTGGCCTGTACCTCAGAAAAGTATATCCCAAATATCAGAGGCCCCAAGACCGAACCCTGGAGTACGCCACTCGATATGGGTCCAGTGCTTGAGGTGGCTTCTCCTATTTTGATTAGGTGGATTCTATCAGTGAGTCAGTTGGCTACCCATCTGGTAACATACAGACTGATGCCTAGTTGAGACAGTTTATCTATAATGCCCGAGTGGGGAATAGTGTTGAAGGGTTTGGCCAGGTCAAGATAGGCGGTGTGCACTGTCTTCCCCTCATCCATGACTTTGGTGACTGCCTCAAAATAGTCGACTAAATTTAACAGACATGACCTCCCCTTGATGAAGCCAAACCTGTGTGGGACTGAGTATTTGGAGGTTCCCACTGTCCTTGTTAATGAGGTCCATGATAATCTGTTCCATGGCCTTGCAGATCAGGCTAGTTAGTCTGATGAGGCTATAATTTTCCAGATCAGTGGTTGAATAGGGCGCCTAATGGTGCTGCAAGTTCCTGCCTGAATCCATGTAGGATGCAGCTTGGGATGTTATCAGGTACCATGGAGGCTGTATTTTTTGCCTTTGAGAGAGCTGTGATGACCATCTGATCCCTAGATATAAGGGGAAGGGGGCAGGTACTGGGAATATCCTGATTTACTGATGGGGGGGGGGCAGAGGGGTGACTTTTTCACTGAATCTGTCAGCCAGCAAGTTTGCTATATCTACAGCATTTGTATATTTGGTGTCCTTCACCACCAGTTCTGAGCAGATCTGGGTGCTACCTTTGAGATTACGGACATATGTGAAGAAGGCCTTATGATTGTCTCTAGTAGATGTGGCCAATTTGAATGTGAATGAATGGTAAATCATTCACAACTATAGAAATATAAATTTGTGATTCAGAAATAGTTGTTTATGCTCTGAGGTGTTCATGAAACTAATTATATTGGTGAAACAAATAGGAAATTCAGGAAGAGGTTGCAAGAGCATTGTGGGGGGTGATAAACAGAAGGGAGATGATTATACCCAAATTGCTATGCACTCTCATGAAAAGCATAATGGGAAGACAAAAAGTTTAAATACTACTGTTCTGTGTCAAGTAGGTTTAAATAAATGTCATGAAAAAAGATTGAAAATTGTATTAGGAAAAAATCAGCACAGATGATTATCAAATTTAGTACATTAAAACCAAATGGCCTTCTTATTGCTTTTATTTGGAAAGTATTAATTTAATTGTAGAGCATAAGGGATTTTCTCTGACTGATTAGTTGTTTGATATTGGTGTTTTATATACCTGTTGTATGTTTTGTGTGTGAAACCCTGGACGTTTCAGTTATTGCTGAGACTCTAGGTGTTTATTACATGGTTTTGCTGTATTTCAGTTGTCATTATTTTTCCATTACCAGAAGCTATTATCTACCAGTTAGAAAGGAAAGGCTTACTGCTAAAGTTGCGTGTGGAAGAAAGTGCTGATATTAGGAATGTATTTACAATCTTGATTTAAACTACCCTACTTCCATTAGGGATTGTTTCTTACTTGCGATGTCTACAGTTGAAAATGCAGGTCTATGATCTAGTCAGCTAGACCACTTCTGTTACTTGTTTCTTCCTATACTGTCTGTGCTGTTTTTCTTTTTGTTTGTACTACACTGCATGTTCTACACAAAGTTAAAACAACAGTTTATCTTACAAAATCAGTTGTTCTAGCTCTGTAGTTAAATTTTATAGGTGTGCACAATTTAGATCATGCAATTTTATCTTTTCTTAGTTCTTGCACATACAGTAGAATCAGAAAGTGCAGGAATTAAGTAGCTTTGTTACATAAAAAATGTTTTGTGTTTCTTTTTTTCAGACGAATTGAGTAAACACTGTGACTATAATTTGTAATAATTCCAAGGTCACATTGTACAGGAGTATACCACATTTCAGTGAACTGCCAAGGTCTATAGTACAGTTCTGTGGATATCTATAGTACATGCTGCACAGGAAAAATGAAATATTGTCCTAATGAGCTAGTGGTAACTCATATTACAAGTCCTGCCCAAGGCGTAGTGAATGCTGTTGGGTTTGCACAGTATTAATAACCATAAGTACAAATCCTTCTGTCGCTACACATATATCCTATATGTAGATACCCTCCCACTGCACCCAGGTTTCAGGTGCTATAATAAATGTAAGTCCCATCTACTACCATGGAATCCCTGCATACTCACTGCAGTGCATACATAGTCTCATCTACCCACACCGTGTCCATCTGCTACACAGTATTACATTTAACCTATACCCAGATCCCAGAGTATGCATGTCCCTAGCTTTGTAATAAATGTAAGTTACATCTCTCCTTCTTGCATTATACCTGTCACTAGCCTTAAAAGCCTTTAGCTCTTACTAAGATAAGGTATAAGATGATCATGAAAAAAATGTGCTTATGCTTTTCATTATAATACTCTCAGAGTGATACATGGGTACTATGCTGCATAAGAACTACACAGGCAACAGTACCCAGGCAGTAACAATAAATTGGCATTGTGGAGAGCAAGGTAAATGACACTTGCCATGTCAGATTGTCAGTAAAATAACATTGTCTGCACAACGCCCACCCATCCTGCCCTGACCATTTCTTAATCTGTAGCAAAACCAGATGCACCAACTATGTATTAAGATTTTTTTGCATATTACTGGCTTCTGTGTTATGTTTGCCACCGGCTTCTTGAATCAGATAGTGTGGCAGTTGTTGGGAAAGACAACATGTGACTACTCCCTTTGCTGATAAACTAGTCCTGGTTTGCAGTG
>NC_056737.1:1926971724-1926986724 GCF_019279795.1 Protopterus annectens | reverse complement strand
TAAGCACTTGGGCTTTGGGCCAGTTATTTTACATTAAGAAGGTATGGTCTGCACTCTTGTGGGAGGAGGGGGTAGATTGAGTTTCTGGTTAAAGGCTTATTGTGCCTGCTTATTTGAACTGTTTCTTTCTGAAATTGGCACACCTTGTTTGCTGTAGCATAGACTAAATTCAGACCTGCTAAATCTAGCTTTGTTTGTATAACTTGAGCACTAATCCAGACCATCTTATTTTGGAGAAGGTTCCCCTGCACCCTAGTGGCAGGAGTGTGCAGTTAGAACATGTCTTATCGAAGACTGCTGGAACGGGGATCAGTTTTTAGCTTTTTATTGGTTAATTGGTTAATTTGTTTAAATCAGTTTGCTCATTTGCTACTGTTATATTAAAAAAAATACACTTTATGCATCGCTGCTTAGCTAGGGTTAAACCATTCCCAGTGCCATAAAGTCTGCTCTTCAAATTTTCCCTTAAAACTAGCCAGTTTTTTAGTTTTAGCACTCAAATCTGTTTCTTTGAGGTCAGCACTTGTTCAGAACTCATTGTAAGCACTAAACAAGCTACAAATTACTACAGCACTCAACTTTCCTCACTTGTCTAGAGGAAAACAGTTTTTAGTACTTAATAAATAAGCACCTATCCAGGCATGTCTCTTTTCATGTAGTCCAGGGAGGTACGTCTCAGGTAAAGAGGTAAAGAGAGTAAAATCCCATGAGTGGAGGAGCTCCCTGGTCAGCCTCAGTAAGAAGATGAGATCCCTTATAAGATCCTCCAAAGCTAGCTACAAAAACAAAATTGCCACTAATTCTAAGGACAACCACAAAGCATTCTATAGCTATGTCAAGAATCTCGATGGCAACACCCAGATCTGCTCTGAGTTACAGCACAACTGCATGAAAATTACAGAACCAACTGATATTGCCAACATCCTGGCAGATAGGTTCAGTGCTAACTTTAACCCCCCTCACCCCCTAAAGGGCCCATATCTATACAGGAAGAATGCAGAGTCCATGTAATCACAACTACGCAGGTAAAAGCTGCACTCTGTAAAGCCAAAAAACACAGCATCCATGGGACCGGACAACATCCCAGGGTGCGTTTTACACGAACTTCAGAATGAACTGGCTCACCACTTAAGCACCATGTTCAATAATAGCCTCGCATCAGACTTTGTGCCCACTGAATGGCACACAGCAGCAGTTATCCCACTCCACAAAGGGGGAGCCACCACTGATCCTGGGAACTATTGACCTATTAGCCTGACGAGCCTGGTCTGCAAGGCCATAGAACGTATCATCAAGGAACTCATAAACAAAGACATTGGTAACCTCCAAACTCTGGATCCCACCCAGTTCGGGTTTGTGAAAGGCAGATCATGCCTCCTGAACCTGATCGACTTCTTTGAGGCAGTCACCAAAGCTGTAGATGAGGGTAAGGGGGTTCACACAGCCTATCTTGATCTCGCCAAGACTTTCAACACCATCCCCCATTCTGGATTTATAGCTAAACTCACTAAACTAGGTATAAATCCCTATGTCACAAGATGGGTTGCCAACTGGCTCACTGACAGAACCCACACTGTAAAAGTGGAGTACCACAGGGTTCCATCCTGAATCCTCTCCTGTTTGGTATCTACTTCTCTGAAGTACAGGCTAACACAGAAGGCCTCTGGCTAATGAAGTTCGCAGATGACTGCAAACTAGGAGCCATAGTCAAGTCCCCAAATGATGTGGACATCCTACAGAAGGGCCTCACTGAGACAGATGCCTGGTGTCAGAGCCATGGCCTCAAGCTCAATGCCAAAAAGTGCAGTGTCATCCCCTTTGGTAAAAACTCTGTACCCATGAACTACCACATAGGCAGCAATCTACTTAACACTGAATGTGTGATAAGAGACCTTGGGACCCAGGTGGACAGTAGTCTCTCCTATGAAAACCCTTCAGGAGCAGGTTATACTACATTCTTTAAGTTTATCAAATATAATAAATTAGAAATATATAACAATCCTTTCCTCTGGTTAATAAAATTTACCTTAGAAGGAAATTCATTTCAATCTTTAGAGTCTGCAGAAATGAAATCAATTCTTATGACAGTTAAGAAACATGTTTTTAAAACTTCATTAATATCAAATGGAAATGTTTGTGCTTTCCCATTGCACACACCTGTTGATATAAGGAAACTCAGAACAATGTTCGAATGAATTTAATAAAAAAATAATGGATTAGTAGTATGGTCTGATTGCTTTGAAAAAGAAAAAAGTACATTTTGAGAATATTTAATGGAAGATTATAAGTTGGATGAATATCCTAAATGAATGAATAATAAGATAATTAAGAGAAAGGAAAGAAGAACACTACACTATTCTCCAATGAAATATATATATATATATGAAGTGAGGAAAATAGGCCTATAATGGAAGCTTGTTCAATTAATATAAATTGACTTTTATAATTAATAATAATTTTGATGCAAAATTCTGAAAATTTTTAGACAGTAGTGGAATGAGTGACTCAGTAGATGGTAAGAATAAAACATTGTTACTTAAATCAATTAGTCAAAAATTTTCAAGTTTATATTGAAAAGTTTTATGTGGAAATATATAAATAGAATGCTTGTTACTCCCTATAAAATCTCTAAGTTTAGTAAAATGACTTCTTCAGATTGTTGGAGATGTAGTAAAGATGTCAAAGCTGGCATGGACATGCATGTTTATGGACTGTCAAAAATAAATGTATATTGGGAAGAGATAAGCATGTTTTAAAAGGAGTTATTGTTTGATCGTTGTTCTTTAATTAGACCAATAATACTAATGAATGTTTTACCTCCTGTATCTGTAAAAGCCAAACAACAAAAAATATTTTGGAGTCATTTGGCAGATGCTAGAAAAGTTATTACAAAAAAACTGGAAAAGAAACTCAGTTTCTACATTCGAAGAATTTTAAAATTTAGCAGCAATTCTATGCAAAACTGAAAAAAGAAGTGATCAGAATAAGATATATAAATCATGCTAAGACTTTTAGTGGTTGGGATAGGCCCAAGCTGTTGCTATTGAAATAATAAGACCCTTAATCTGTTAATTGTATAGGATTACCTTGATGATTCAATGTATTCCTAACATTGTATAACAGTATGTGATGTTGAGTTTCTTTTTGTGTATATATTGTAAATATGTTAAATTAATAGAACTGACAAATAGAAATTAAAGGGAGCTGAAGAGAATGCAAAAAAAAAGAAGGAAAACTAGGTGATGAAAACTAAAAGGCAGTGAAAGAATCAGAACATATGTCATTATACCATTCACTGAATTCCGAACTGGCTTTGGTCATCAAGTAAGGGGCACACCAGATACTGATGTAGGTCTTCTACTTTATCTGCTAAATCAGTACATTGACTCTAACCTTAAAAAAATAAGATGGTCACCTTATTTATTTTTCTCTGGAGAAGAGGAATCTGTACAAGGCAAATAAATTGTCCTTTCCAGTATGACACAAATGATAATGACAAGAAGCGATTTTCTTCTTTTTTTTCCAAGAAGTTATTACTTCTGAGGAAAGCAAAAGTTTAGTTGATGAGGGAGGCATATACTTGGGGCATATGAGTTGCCTTTGACTAAGTAACCTCATTTAATAGAATCTGTCATGCAGAGGGATAAGGACATGATTATCACCCAGGTGACCTAGAATCGACTAACAATCTGGATACTGTATGAGCCAACAAAGGAATATGGGAGTGATTTTCTGAACCTGGCTTGTCCATCAATTGGAAGATGGCAGTTTGAATACTGGTGCCTGCTGGAGAGATGAGAATAGAATACAGTGTTTGTGTGAGAACATGCACTTGGCTCTTTATTGCCATCACCATGCAGTAGCCTTCATGGTCACAGGCAGTAATGTTCATACTCACAGGAGAATGCCATGCAGAAGGCCCTCATGTATGTGAATGCATTTGTCAGCAATTGAGGGTGGAATTAGGGCTAAGCTATGGAACTCCCCTCATGATGCCTGGGTGATGACTACGTTATGAATGGCTCTCACCCAGGTGATAGAGAATGTGCAGTCATGATAAGGAATAGATGGTCAATAGACATGGAGACAGAAAAAAAATAATAATATTTCAGCCTCAGCAGTGGGCAAAACCTCCTTTACTACTCTCCTTCCAGGATATTAGTAAAGTAATATGGAAACAGCCAAACACATAATCTGAACTGCTCCTGATAGCTGATGGGTTGTGCAAGGCTCTATCAGAAAGGCTAGTTGTTTCTAGAATGCACAAATTAGGTAGGTGCAGCAATGACTAATATCCTACTTTCACAGGAACATATCGGGAGTCTACACTCACACTCCTTGAGAAGAAGTACAGACTGTTATGCAGAACTGGAAAGAGTATTTACTTTCAAGCAGAAGATACATAATTTAATATCAAGCTAATATATTATAAGTGAATGTTTTGTTTGTTTGTTAAATGAGTAGGTCCTGTGGCTGCTGTGCCCTTATCAACAATGACCATGGATCAATAATTAGCAATACAAGAAATGTAAAAATAGTTAATTATTTAGTTATTTACTTATATTTATTTGCTTGTTTAACTGAGGTAATATACCCGTCTATAAAGGACACTTTTCAGCTGCAGTTCTGAAATTACATTAGGAAAAAAAAATAGGAGTTACAATGAGAATCAAAACAGAAAACTAAATAGCAATGTGGTATTTCTACTTAATAAGTACACAATAACCACAGTGTGTGTGTGTGTGTGTGTGTGTGTGTGTGTGTGTGTGTGTGTGTGTGTGTGTGTGTGTGTGTGTGTGTGTATATATATATATATATATATATATATATATATATATATATATATATATATATTGACAATTTAGAATTATTCTGTAGGTCACTGGTAAATGTATGTTGAGAATGTGAGGCAGTAGTTGGGAAAGTGAGGAAACAGGACAGGGGCAGGGGAGATGAAGAGGGTAGAACAACACAGAGGTTATTAAGAGAAAGTGGAAGGTAATGTGAATTATACAAACAGCATAGAAGGAAGAGGTAGTTCTACAAATTTAAGGAAAGGGTAAAGTGGAAAGAGGTTACGAGGGCATAGCAATCATTATTCTTTCTATCAGATAATGGCATTCCAAGCTTCATTCATTCTTAAGTGCTGTGAAGTGACTGCTCAACTGTTATTTCAGCGCTAGCAATAAAAAAAAATTCAAGCCAACACTTATTGATTTGCCCATTACCCAGTGCTACTTGCAAACAATTCTGATGCTAGTGACAAGGCTTAGAAACTGACTTTACATGTAGACAAGTTTGGCCCCCCCCAATGAAAAAGTGTGGATATGATATTGTAAATGTTACACTGAGGTCTTTTAAGTCTAGCACAACTCATGCAAAAGCATGCATAGCTATGAACGAAACAATTTTCAGGCAGTGTAAATGCAGTATTACTGAATACTTTGATTAATCCTGACATCTCTTTCAAGAAAAACAGCTCTGGACATTTGTAAAGAATTAGCAAGTAAAAGAGTAAAACCATGTCATTGTTTGAAGAAGGCATTTCACTCTCCCATTCACTATACACAGGGTGTCACTTATGTACCAGAAGTACAAGCAGATGGCTACATGTCCATGAGACAGGCATGTCTTTGTGATCATTGTAGAGGATGTAAAGTCATGCTAGTAACAACTCTGGCTCCTGAGCTTTATTTAGACATTGCAGTGCTGTGTTTTGTGGGTAACTGCAAAACAGATGGGTGTTGAGGCTGGTTATGTGTGCAAGGACCATACTCTGACTGATTTCAGCTACAAGCGAAGGGACTAATAGAAAAGAAACAGTGGTGCAGCTGTCAGGATGGAAAGCTTGTGTTGTTAATGGTTGCATGAATGAGGTATCAGCAACATCAAAGTGAATCTGCATAACAAAGGGGGATCATTGGAGTTTATATGGCAGATCAATTTATGCAGGATGATGTTTATGCATAAGTAAGCTACATAGAAATGGTTGCCATAAGAATTTCATGTAGCAGATTAAATAAAATTTTAGAGGCAAATTAAGTACATTGCATTAATCTAAAGGGCTAACTAAGAACAAATTGACAAAACATTCTTATCTTCCACAGTTCTACTTTCAAAAGGTTTTCGATCATGAAACTAACTAGCTGATAAACTTTCTGCCTAATCATGGACCTGCTAGTTCTGATGGCCTCTGTTCATCGATCTTTGTAGTGATATGACTAATCCTTATCTAACACATCTCTTTCACCTCTCCCTAACACAGGAGTCCTTTCCTAAGCTATGGAAATAGTCTGTAATAGTTCCCATCCACAAGTGCAATTCACCAGCTAGCCCTTTTGATTACAGACACAACTCAATGCTTCCTCGTTAAACAAAACTGCTTGAGGAAATATATATAATCACATTGCTGACTCTTGGTCAGCATGATTTTCCAAAGGGAAGTACCCCCTCACTGCTGTGCTAACCATCACTAATAGTCTACAAACTAATACTCACAGAAATACCTTAACTGGGACATTACACATTGACTTCAGTAAAGTGTTTGCCAACATCAGTCACTATGTACAACTGTAATCTCTATGTACCCACAGCTTTGGCACCTCAGCAATTAATTAGTTCTCTAATTATCATTCCAAGAGGACCTTGAAAGTCTAACGATACTTTGTCTTCCCATCATTCTATCACAGAAGGAATCTTTTGAGACTCCTTTTTATGTCCCATTACAAGTTCATCATCAGTCAACAGTCAAACTTAATTCTTTTTGCAGAAGACCTAGAGTTTTTTGAGTGAGTTGGACCAAAAAGACCATGAAACAGTCCACTACAACCTACAAACAAGTCTTAATGAACTCTCCTCATGGCTCCAACACAAACAATTGAAAGACTAAGAAACCTTAAGTAATGTTTGTTGGCTCACAGCAAAAACTTCTCTTACATGCATCAAAGACACAACTAAACATGAGTATACCTTCCAATATCTTGCCCTGATGTGATAATTTTCTAAGAGGACTCCTCACATAAATAACATAAAAGCAAAGGTGAATTCAACTCTTTTAGTCTGTGAAAAGATCTTCTATGTCCTCACCCATGAAGGTAAAACAGCTATAGGTAAAAACATTCTGTCTCAGCTAGAATGCAGTTTATCCCCTCTTGTATATGACTCCAAGAAAAACCTCACTGAATTGCAAACCATTACTAACAATGTCTGTTGCTTCATTCTTCATCTGCTATACCCCACCAGTATCATCACTATTTAATTCTTACATGGGTTGGCTAACTACCTGTACATTATTAACTCTAGGTCATAAGACACATTTTATAATGTGAAACATGTACACACATCTAAATAGCTAGAAAAATCCTTGCAATTTCATTCATACTCATATGCTGAAAATACAAAAGTGTTATAAAGTCCAATAAATTATGTTTCAACCTCTGACCACTTACTCTCCATCCCAGACCCCAGATTGTGAGATTCTGTCTCCCCAAGTAACATTGGAAGTTGTGACTCAAATAAAGGTTTTAGAGCTAAGCTAATTAAATATCTGCAATGCACAGCAAATTTATTGTGTTTTAGATCATCTTTCATTATATACAGATTCACAATGTTTGAAGTATAACAATGCCACTCCTGTGTTACTTTTATGCTATTCCTTGCAGACTTCAAAGTTCAACAATTATTAATATTTTAGATACTTGTTTATTTTATCTTACCTCTTCCTCTAGTCTTTAACATGTTTCACAGAGCATTGTTCTAAATGATACATAATGTTATGTATATAGTTTAACTGTGTGAACTCTGAGTGCTTTATATACAGCTCTTGACAGTAGCTCATAAATCAACTCATGTATTTTGTAAACTTGTACATTTTAGGACTGATTCCATAAGATTTTCTCTCAGTGTAAGCGACCACTACACTGAGAGCAGGCTGAGAGTAGCTCCTTTGGACTCTGGCCCGTGGTGTAATCCTGTTTATAGATAGGCCTTACACCGAAGTAAGTCACTTATGTTGAGAACAGGTCTTCGGAATCAGGGAAGACTAACACTTAGAACAACTCTTTTGGAATCTGACTCTTTATGCTATATATTGACTTTTTTGTCTATCCTGTAACTATTTTATATTTCATATGATGATTTCTTGATTTTACTTACTTTATTTCAACTCTTGTTACCTTATCTAGTATAATGTCTTTGGCCTGTGAATAAAATGAGTCCATTAAGGTCAGTCTACTACCCCAGTTAACAAACTAAATAAATAATAATATTTATAAAGATTATAGCCTACATTCAAGGGTTATTTGAGAAAAGCAACATATTGTCTTTTCCCAGTCACTAATCATGTAATTATATTAATAGTAATGCATATTAATACTCTGCATGTTAGAAATGAAAACATTAATGATCAGAATTAGAAATGAATTAACATAATTAATCTATATCAATAAATTGTTTAAATGCAATAAAAGGAGATTCTGTTTGATGTTTGTAATTAATTGTTTTATTTATTAAAATATTCAGATGCCTAGACTTAAGCATTTTACAATGAACTTAATATAACAACACAGCTGTGACAGATAGGTTCAATGAAACAAGAAGACGACAACAAATAAAACAAAATGTAAAAATTTAATATAAATAAATCAAAAGTTTATCAATCTAAAGATATTGAAAATACCCCCTCCAGTGTCCACATAAATTCTCCTAAAATATGGAATTTAAATGTCCTTCTAAAAGAGCTCTCAGATTCACATTGCAGATGATTCCACAGGATTGGACAAGATAAGTAAGCTAAAGTCTTCATAAGATAGTGGCACTACTCAAACCATGACATAACACTTTTAAACAAATTATAATCCATTTCAAAGTTCTTTCAAATCCAAAGCCATCAATTATTGCAGAATGTTTCTAGTCCCATAAAAGAAAAGAAAAAAAAAACAAATATGAAGGTATTTCTGAACATGTAAGAGAAGCATGTTGGTTGGCTAACTGTTGTCAGGTTGCTGGCAGACTGCAGGGGCACTGGGAGATAAATTGGTGTGTCAAATGTATGTAAAGCTGCACAAAAGAATTATTTTCAAAGAAGGATTTAAATTTGGAACAAGCTATACACACAGCAGCATCAGCAGAAATATCTGCTACAGATGATTTTAAGTTGCAATAAATTACGGATACATACTTGGGTAATATAACTACTGAATATGCCACAAGAAGGCATTGATTTAAATGTCAGGCCAGACAACTGATTTTAACAGAAAGTCTGAAGTAGATAGCATAAGAAAAGTCATGCTGAGAAAATGTACAGCTAGAGAAGTTCATAAAGTAAATCAAATTAAACTAAAGTGCAGTCTGAGAGATACAAACAAAAAGTGTGCATAAAGTGGAGACTCTTGAATGTGATATGGGTCTAGGACACATAGTGGTGACTCTTGAAGGAGATTATATGTCTATAACAATTATGAGTGATGTGCTTACAGCTGCAGAGTATAACTGATAATGTCAGAACAATTATTTTGATTACTACTGAAGTACTGTGGGTGAAACTTTACATTAAGATAGACACAGTGGCTGCATTGTTAATGATTCATATGCACATTACGGAAAAAAGTATTTTAGGTAAACCTCTAAAATGTTTGTGTACTTCTATGGACTTTTACAGCGGTCTGGCACCTGTAAATTTCGACTTTTGTGTCCATCCATGTTAAGCAGATAATGGATTCTGAAAGATGAATTCAACTCACATTCTATAATCAAATTTTAGGTGGTAGGCCAGTATGGAAAGAAGTCTGCCCAGACAAAACCTGGCAAACTCTTAACCGATGACAAACAAGTGCTAGCAAATTTGGACACAACAAAGGATATTAATACCAAAACTTAACTGAAAAGCAAGATAATACGTTGGTTAACAAGGCTCTATCTAAAGCTAAAAACACTGCCTCCATGGGACCAGATGGTGTCCCAGGCTGTGTCATACGCGAGCTCCAAAAGGAATTAACCTCGTATCTTAATACCCTGTTCAGTCTCAGCCTCTCCACAGGATATGTGCCCATAGAATGGTGCATGGCAATGGTGGTCCTGCTACACAAGGGTGGGGCCACAACTGACCCTGGGAACTACCGACCAATAAGCCTGACCAGTCTGATCTGTAAGGCTATGGAGCGAATCATTATGAAACTCATAAATGGAGAGATTGGGAACCTCCAGTCGCTGGACCCCACACAGTTTGGCTTCATCAAGGGCAGATCATGTCTCCTGAACTTGGTGGATTTCTTTGAGACAGTTACTCAGACTATAGATAAGGGAAAGGAGGTACACACGGCTTACTTTGACCTTGCTAAAGCATTTGACACCATTCAGGTATTATTGATAAGCTCACCAGCCTGGGCATAAACCCTTACGTCACAAGATGGATCGCAAACTGGCTCTCAGACAGAGCCCATAAAGTAAGAGTAGCGGGATCTATGGCCGAATCCAGACCAGTAACAAGTGGTGTTCCTCAGGGCTCTGTCCTGGGGCCCCTCCTGTTTGGCATATACTTCTCAGAAGTACAGGCAAGCACGGAAGGGCTGTGGCTGACTAAGTTTGCGGATGACTGCAAACTGGGTGCTATAATAGAGTCTCCGGCCGACATGGAGATCCTCCAGAAGGGCCTAAATTAGACTGATGTATGGTGTGAAAGCCATGGTCTCAAGCTAAATGCAAAAAAATGCATAGTAATCCCCTTTGGAAAAAACAGAGTACCCGCAAACTACAACATAGGAGGTAATCCCCTGAAATCTGAAGAAGAAATAAGGGATCTAGGGACCCAAGTAGATAGTCAGCTTTCCTTTGATAACCATGTTGCCAAAGTGGTTAGAAAATCCTTCTATGTGACCCATCTGATCACGAAAGGGTTTGCATCAAGATCTAAGGATGTAGTGGTGCCCTCTACTCTTCCCTCATCAGACCCATTATTGAGTACAATGCACCAATTGGAATGTACCTGGCTAGACATCTCCAGCAGCTGGAGAGACCACAAAGGTACCTAACCAAGAGGATTACTGGCCTCAAACAGTTTCCCTATGCAGCACGATTGAAAAAGCTAAGACTGTTCTCTGTTGCATACTGCTTTCTCAGAGGCGATCTCTGTCTAATGTACAGAGCCATATCCAACCCAGAATTGTTGAACATGCTCCATCTTAGCAAAACCAAATCTACTCAAGCTACATGCTCTAGGGATATAAACCTCAACACAACAATGAATAGAACATGCTGGAGGGATAGATTCCCTTTGCAGAGACTTCCCTTACTATGGAACTGGGTCCGATCTACATAAGACAGAGCCCCTCACTATCACTCTTCAAGAGGAACCTTGATGAGTGGATGGGTAACAGAAAGTTCACACCGGGGACTACACCAACAGTACTACTAGATAGGGGCCAAGGGTACTAGCTGCTAGTACAAGGGTCTAGGGAACTACTAAAGTAGCGGTGAATACCGCACAACGTGGCTGGGCTAATATATACCTTCGGGCAGATAGCCCAGTACCAACCTATGAACCTATGAACCTATAATATACATAGAATCTTGGTGTTCTATATTGTAAACCCCTAATTTGGAGGCAGAACTGGAAAGTACAAAAGTCTTTTCAGAAGTCAAATGGAATTAGATGGCTACACCCATTTTCCTAGTTGTGAACAGTGGCAAAGGATATAGAGGTGCATATCCCTTGAGGATTTAAGTTAGTTAGTTTAATTGTTCATTTAAGTCTTTTTTTTACTATGTTTAGTTAGATTAGGATTTGTTTCTAATGGAGGACAGAGAAGAAATGCCCCATGAAAATATTTTGAGCATATAACATATAAAGATACACTCTAGCATAAAATGTATATGACACTGGTAAATACAAAGGAAACATTTACATTTCTGGTCTGCAGGAGAAAAAAAAGTATAAAACATGCAAATGGGCAGCTATACATCAAAGCAGTAATCAGTGTAGTATGCATCATCAAAAATAATAAAATCACACAGTAAGAAGCAGACTGGTTTCACATAAGAATATGTTACCAAGTTACTATTCCATTTCATATACTGTAAGATTTGGCTTGACTTAGTATAGGAGCAGATTAATACAGACAATGAAAAAGATACTGCTAGACATACAATATAGTTCATGTGCAGATATTTTTTCCTCACTGAAGTGAAGTGAGAAGAGAATGTTTTCTGAAGGTATGCTGAGTGATACAGCATCTTATTTAAACTAAGGACCATGGTTCTCTTATTCCCATATTGAACTCGAAACAAAGCATCAACACAAAATTGTTATAGCCTAGTTCTTCTTATAGTCTTACTAGCAGATCTCAAATACCTTTCAATGAGGTGATGTAGCAGGTGTGTGAGCATACAACACACCTTTTATGTAAATATAAATATGTACATAGTAACTTAACCATCACAAACTCGACAATTGCTTTAATTTTACTTGCTAACCAACTCACTGTTATGCTGCATTTATCTTGTTATATATTCAGAACTACTTGCTGCACTACTTCTGAGCTACAGTTATTGTTGTATTATTTGTGCAGACACAGACATTTTTGCAGTCTTTGTTCTTCGATTTTTTGTTCATTACAACCCAGGCTGAGCGTTCAGTTGGTCATGCTTGTTCAGTGCTCTACCCTGGTAAACAGGAACAGTATATAGCTTAGCAGGCTTCTTGGGTGCATGGGATTGAGCATCTAAACAAGAAGAAGAACAGTTAAAAATATCATCCAACACCCCAAGAACTGGTGGAATTGCCAGGGGCGTGATGGAATTAACATTAAAGATATCATAATACCTTTTCTGTGCCTCAGAAATCTATATTCCCTCCTAGGTAAACAGATTTCTTTTTAGAAATAATGTCAGAAAAATGAATTATCTTCTACAGGAGAATTTGAGAAAAATATTTTCCTCAGATTCTGACACATAAGGAACTGGAGAGGAGAGCTGTGATGCATAATCTAGGCCTTTGTCTTCTAACTCAGAAAGTATCTTCTTGTCAGAAGAACAGGAAGACCTGTTTTCTCTTAGGATGGTATGAAATGTGTATAGAGGCCTGTGAGGACTGAAAAATTATATCATGCTTCTTGAGGCACTTTGAAACTAGATGGAGTGGAAGGAAGGAAAGATGTTTAGTTTCTTGGGATTATTTTTCTAGGTGTCTCAAGCCTAATGTGTCTGAAGGCATCATATGTCTGGACCTACATGAGGAAGCCTTGCTACCTCTTCTTTTACTAAACCTGGGTCTGGTCTGAATGTCTGTGCCTGACTCCTGACCCTTAGTGTCTTCCCATGGAACATTGCCTGAAGGGATGGAAAGATCAGACTAATGGTCCATGGACACCAACACTACCACAGTGGGTATGTCAGTCCCAGACTAGGAAAAATAGGTTAAAGCATGAGTCCCTTCTATACTCTAATGTTTGTTTTTTTTCTCTTTTTCTTTAACTGAAGGGGGCATCTAACAAAGAAGAGTTGGTAGCCATGGAGGTCTGAGCTAGGACTTTGGGTCATCAGTTTTTCAAGAAAAGATTGAGGCTACACAGCCTACTGTAAATTTTTTTAGGGAAAGGATAAATACATATCACTTGAACAGTCATTGTGTGCTTCTCCCAGACAGAAGACAGAGGCCATGTGCAAGTCATTTTATAGGATCTGTCTTCCACATGCACATTAACCCCTTCTGATAATCATCAGAGAAAAAAATATTTTTAGAGAAAAATAAAGAAAGGTCTTTAAGGAATGTCCAGAAAACTAAGATATAAGCTGACACTGAAGATGCAGTTGTGATGATGTGAGGTAGTGCCAGCTGTGCCAAGGGGAGTAGGGTAATGCATGTGTAATATGTGCCAGCATAGCTAGTTGGAGTTTTGTAAAGAATTATATTGTTTGACTATCAAACTGATTTGTACAGATGCCTGTGTTAAAAATGCATTTGTAAAGTGGCTTGTGTTAGACATTTATCAACAGTGGGTTCTGTTGGAAAGAAAAGAAATATACATGTATGTCAGACTGTACTGCTGTAACTGATAAAATGTATATATTTTAACAGAAGATACTGGAAGGGAAGGGATTAATTTCAGACAAAGCTAACCTTAAGAAAAATAGCCTGAAATTAAATTACTTGGCTTAGGCCATAAAGATTTTATCTCACAGGTCTGAATGCAGCCAGAGACACAATGTCTGTCAGAAGCCCGGTCTGGGATCCTGCTCTATTGTCCTTAGTGGTGAACAAATTGCTACCCCAGGGTGCCAGAGAATGGCTTGTCAGTTTCTGCAGGAAGGCTGGAAGTGTTGGAATTGTTTTGCAGTTTCCAAATGCTGTAATAAACCTTAGCTAAAGTTCTATATGTGTATTGTGACACATCAGTGCCAGATCCTGGCTCAGTTTCCAGTGAGAAGGTAGTGTGGGAATTACAGAGTCAGGTGATCTGATGTCATTTTGTAGCCATCACTCAAATTCTATTTGAATACTAGGGAGAGATGTGAGGTGGGCACTCTGTTTTTGGACCTGAAAAGACACTCATCCATGTTCATCTTGCCTTGCTTTGGTAAGTAACTAGGGACCAGTAATTCCTCAGTCAGTTAGAAAAATACAGTGAGATTAGTTAAATGTTGTTTTTTACCAGTATCTGTCTGAATCTTTTCATCTGTGTTGTCTTTTATATTTCCTGTGGCTGAAACTCTGGTGTTTACTGTAAATAGATTTTCAGTATTTTCATGTTTTTTTTTTTTAATTAATATTAAATATATCTAAACCTTTCATTGTGGCTGGTCTTTTAGAAAATATTTAACCTTTGAGAGTACTTACATTTATTTAGTGGCACTGTGATTCCATGCTTCTGAACGTCTTGCTTCTTAGTTAAACACTGCCATTTGTATAAGTATTAATTTTAATAAGTGTAATTGGGTACTCTGGTAAGAGCTTTGAAGTAGCTGGTTTCAGGTGTTCTGATGGCAACAGATCTATCTTATAGTCTG
>NC_056737.1:1926946724-1926966724 GCF_019279795.1 Protopterus annectens | reverse complement strand
ATCAGGCAGTGTTGGTCAGTGTGTGGTCAAGTCTCACTGGACATCAACCATTCCTACAGTTAGCACATAGTAAGAAGGGTGGAGTGGGTACCAGGTGTCATCATGTAAACAGGTGGATAGGGCCACAGTAACACATGACCAACTACACACACTCTGGTAAGGAGGAGCTTGTCACAGGAGGTAGAGATGGAGGTCTCAAGGTGACAGGTACTCATTGTTATAGGAAATTTTGTCATGCAGTGGGATGAGGGTGCCAATATGTGAGTGTCTGTGGTAGAAACTGGAGTAATGATATTCATTGCCACAGACAATTTCCTCCTGTGATGTGGTGTTTGTGCTACATAAACATTACTTGTAGCCATGATGCTTGTTTGCTTCTTGCACTTAGACTTCACATCCTGCCTGCCAGAGATGGTGTGTGACTGCAGGTTTGTGACCTGTGCAGAGTACACTCATGAGGTGTCCTGTCATTGTGGTGAATATTATGTTTGCTCATAACAAAGTGTTGTAGTGCACTGTTCATGTCCAGATACAGGTGAGGAGTGGACTGTGTACCCCATTATGGCCCCCCTACACTGCCGCTCTTCATATGTACCCCACCTCAGAACTGGATAATTATTCCACTGTGGGCAGTGATGGTGACACTAGCAATCCTACATATGGAGATGGCGATAAAAATTGTGTGTTAGCAGGGACCTCATAAGATGAATGAGGGTAGTGTCCCTGGACTCCTTATCATCACAAATGCCAGACAGCACAGAAGTAATCTCTATGTTGGCCCGGGCTGCAACATGTTGTGTCTGAGTGATACCATGGTACATCGGTTCACTGATCCTACATTTTACACACATGCCAGGGGTCATCTGTGACAAAATTATGAAATAGCATCAGGTACACATGTGAAATCTCCATGAGTATACACATCCCACTACTGCACAGCTGTGTATCACACTCTGCACATCCACTGAGGCAGCTTAAAGGAGAGCATAGTTGGTGGTTGGAGACATAGCAGACCCCTCAGCCAGTGATGATGGTGAACACTCAGGCTGTGTAACCCCAGGTTCATCTATGGGTGAGGCGACACCTTTAGACTGTACTGTAGATGGACAACCACCGAGGATGGAAGTAAACAATGCCACAGTGCCATCAGACTGTAATTCATGTATCTGTGTCTTTCATCACTAGCTCCTGTATAGGTGCTAACATCAGCCTGTTGTCCTGCTTCACTATCTGCTGATGTTATTATGTCAGTGCTCTGCCCTATGAATACACAGCAAAAGATGTAATGAAGTGAGCATAAGCACCTGTACCAAAACTGCATCCTTGTGGCATGCATGCTAAGGGTGCCACACAAGATGCACCAATATAATCCCAACCTACCTCTGCTACCATCCTGGCATGGATGGATATCTTCTGTTCCTATATCAACCTGTAAGCAACATATATGCTTTGTTCAGCATACAGTCTATATGTGCAGTGCTACTGTACAGAAATGTAATGTACTGAAACTGTTCACGGGTATCGCCTTCTGAGATATAGGGGGGCAGTCCCATCCTCAAACAGGTGTTTACACCTCCAGGTATGATCTTAGTACCATTTTCCCCTGCAGGTTCACCAAAAAACTGCTCTGGCTCTATAAGTTTGCTGCTCCTGGGTGGCCTCCCCATGTGACTGACATCTTATCTGCTATGGAATGTACCTTTCCCTTAGCATAACAAATCATCTGAACAGAATGTTTACAAAACTGCTGTAATGTGCAATTTTGGCTTACCCCATCATTTATGTCATGGATATTGTCTGTTGCATCTGCTCTTATAAAAGCTAGTCAGCACCCCCATTTGCTATCATCTGTTTTAAGTACTTATAACAGGACATCATTTGCTGATGGCCTGAAATTGTCTTATCTCTGCTGTCCACCTCATTATCTGTGTATGCAGACACCTATAAACATATGATACATAACTTCAGACTGTGTTCTATTGGTACTACTAAGATGCTAACCTCAGATAAAGGGATAACCTAGTGATACCATGCTATCAAAACAGGGACATGTTATGCCATACAATATATGTAGGAGCAAATATCGGAAATACATCCAAGTACATGCAACAAACTGGTAATACATCCAGCTGCATGTAACACATTAGTACATGTACCCTCCCTACAGAGTCTTCCAGTTTGTTAGGACTAACTAGCATGTGTAGTCATCACTGCTGGCAGCATGAGTGAGACACCTTGGGAAATGTTAGTGACATGGCTATACACTAGTACAGTTGTAGAGATACCTGTGCATATAGGGATGGGCTTGCTGTATGTACCAGCACAGACCATAATATAGATTAGACAGGGTACATCCACAACATTACTGTGATAGCAATGGTACAAGGACAGCTTGTCCTGATATTGTGAGCTACTTAGTTACAGTACATGATATACATGAGGCATACATCTCCATATTGCTAGCTCTTTGTAATATGAATTGTAGTGCAAGAGTAGACATCCTTAGGAGTGAAAACAAACAGAGCTTACCACAGTCTTTCAGAGTACTATCTCCCACCCCATTGCTGCCTGTAGATAGGTATTGCTGCAGTCTAGAGATCCAATACAGTTTTCCAACTATGCATGAGTTATCGTAGAAAATGGTGGTGCATCTCGGAAACAATACATGTTTATAGCTGTTTGCATAGTTGTCGACAGACTAGGTCAGGCTGCATGAATATCTATGACTCACTATATTTTGTTGCTCTGCATATGTGACTTAAAGCACTGCTTGCTGCCTGTGCTCACTTCTGACATCTCATGGCCTTGAGTTCAGGCTGGAATCTTTCATGAGTATGCACATCAGACTACTGCATAGCTCTGTATTGTACAATCTGTAATTCTGAAATCACATTGTAAGCAGGATTCACAGGCTAACGTTTGAAAGCTTGTGAAAATTGCTTCATTTTCAGAGGCAGTTTGGACAAATGGCACATACTGGCAGTGCCTACTGGAGACAGACCATGTGACGTGTAAATGACAACAAGAATAGGATTTCGCTTTATTTCCTTCAAGGTCATTTCAACTTGTACCTTCTGGTCCCATAACATGGCGCTTTCAAGAAAACTGATGTTTAATATGACCTGACTAAGGAGTTGTCCTCTGCCATGGGCAACAGTAGGATGGGGAAAGATTTAGGGATCATTTTGAAACATGTAGTAAACGCACCTTGATGACTTCCATGCATGGGAAACGGGTTTCACAATAATTTCCCAAATGGTATATATAGTAAGTACATAGTATTGTAAATGTTTTTGTCTGTTATCAGACTATTTGTTTGGCATTGTTGTTGCTAGTGGAAAATATTTGTGAAGGTCCACTTAATAAATATGTGTTTGCTACTGTCTAAATCTTCCATGTGACTTGGGGGGGTGGTTGTACTTCATGTAATACGACTGCACATGAATTGCTTCAGATTGTAATAATCCTACCAGGGAACAGAACATACAATAGGCTAAGGCTTTTGCCACCCCTATAGTGCCTTTTTTAGGCAAAGTTTAAAGGACAAAACCACCACCGTAACAGGTACAAGCATGCAAAATCTGAACGTAATGTTACTCAATGCTAGAAGTCTAAACCTCAAAATGCACTTTCTCGAGGCACTCCTAAAAATGGAGAACATCGATATCTGTGCAGTAACTGAGACCTGCTTCAAGGCTCCAGAGAGCACCCCTGCAATACCAGGCTACAACTCTTACTACACTTTTCGGCCACCAAACCAGGACCGAAACACTAAAGGTGGAGGAGTGTCCATATCCACCAAGGATAGTCACAACACCAGGCTAGTTGCCCAACACAATGCGTCTGAAATTCTCCAGGTGCAACTAACACTGGGTAAGACTGCAAACCAAATTGTAGCTTGCTACAGATCCCCCATCATGCCCCAGGATTCTCACTACACCTTTCTAAACATACTGGAAAATATTAAGATACAACCAAACACCCTAATACTGGATGATTTCAACTACCCTGCCATTAACTGGGAAAACTACCCATGTACCAACACCTTTGCCCGACAGTTCTTGGAATTCGTAAATTCCAACGCCCTGGATCAACTAATCCTTAGTCCTACCAGGGGCTTCAATATCCTAGACCTGGTCATTACCAACATGGGAAATCAATACTCCACACCTATGGTCACCCCCTCTTTGGTCAGGTCTGACCATAAGCTAATCACCCTTGACATCAACACCCCCCCCCCAGTAAGGAAACCTCCATAAAAAAACTTCTCCAAAGCCAACTTCATGCTACTCAAGTCAGAACTGACACACTTTATGACACCCATGCAGACGAGAACTGAAAGTTTGACTGCTGAAACCTACACTAAGGCACTGTACATGCACATCCACTCGTGCATGAATCGTGCCATCCCCAATAGAACCAAGATGCACTCCTCCAAAAAAAGGAAGCCAATCTGGTGGTCCCTTGCCATAAACAAACTTTACAGCAAAAGGAAGAAACTGTTGCAGAAAAGGAAAATCCCAGGTTGCAAAAAACTCCCTTACCAGCCTCTGTAAGAAGCTGAGATCCCTCATAAAAGCATCCAAAGCTAGTTACAAAAATAAAATTGCCAAAGATTCCAAAGACAACCACAAGGCCTTCTATAGCTATGTCAAGAATCTAAATGGCAATGCTCAGATCTGCTCTGAGCTACAACAGAATGGTATTAAATATACTGATCCCAAGGATATTGCCAATATCCTGGCCGATCGATTCAGTGCAAACTTCACCCCTTCTCACCCCCTAAAGGGCCCATCTCAATACCGGAAGATTGCCAAATTCCGGTAATAACGGCCACACAGGTAAAAAAAAAACATACTCTCCAAAGCTAAGAATATAGCATCCATGGGATCAGACAGCATCCCAGGCTGTGCACTACATGAACTACAAAATGAACTGGCACCTCACCTTAGTGTCATGTTTAATCATAGCCTTACCTCAGGCTTCGTGCCCACTGAATGACACACTACAGCTATCCCACTCCACAAGTGGGGGGTCCACCTTAGATCCCAGGAATTACTACCTCATCACTCTGACGAGCCTGATCTGCAAGGCCATGGAATGTATTATCATGGAACTTATAAACAAAGACATTGGCAAACTTCAAACACTGGACCCCACGCATTTAGATTCATGAAGGGACGATCTTGTCTCCTGAACCTGATTGACTTCTTTGAATCAGTCTCCAGAGCCATGGACAAGGGTAAGGTGGTCCACACAGTCTATCTGGACCTTGCCAAGGCCTTCAAAACCATCCCCCACTCTGGAATCTTAGATATACTTACTACGCTGGGCATTAATCCCTACATCACTCGATGGGTTGCCAACTGGCTTACTGACAGAACCCACACTGTAAAAGTAGCTGACTCCAAATCCAGCTCCTGACAAGTGACAAGTAGAGTACCTCAGGGTTCAGTCCTGGGACCGATCTTGCTTGGCATCTACTTCTCTGAAGTACAGGCCAACACTAAGGGACTCTGGCTAACAAAGTTCACAGATGACTGCAAACTGGGAGCCATTATTGAATCCCCAAATGATGTGGATATTCTACAAAAGGGCCTTACAGAAACAGATGCTTGGTGCCAGAGCCATTGGCTCAAGCTCAATGCCAAGAAATGTATAGTTATCCCCTTTGGGAAAAAACATGTACCCGTGAATTACCACATAGTTGGCAGTACACTAAACACCAAAAGTGTGATAAGAGAGTTAGGGATACAGGTGGACAGTGGTCTCACCTTCGATAACCACATCACCACAACAGTCAGAAAATCCTTCTATGTGGCATACCTCATCACTAAGGGCTTTTCATCCAGAAAAAAGGAGGTCATTGTCCCACTGTACTCATCCCTCATTAGACCTATTATAGAATACAATGCCGCATTTGGTATGTACCTCTCAAGACATCTGCAACAACAGGAAAGGCCGCAGAAATACCTCACTAAAAGAATCACAGGCCTAAAGCAGATGCCCTATGCTGACCATCTAAAAAAGGTTCAGCTATACTCTGTTGCATATCGTCTACTCAGAAGCGATCTCTGCTTAACATACTAGGCCATGTCAAAGCCAGAGCTGTTGGACATGCTACACTTAAAGAAATCCCAATCCCTCAGAGACACATACTCCAGGGATCTAAACCTTGTCATCACAATGAACAAAACATGCTGGAGGGATAGGTTCCTTACCCAGAGACTCCCCAGACTCTGGAATAGACTGCCCATACATGTCAAGCTGAGCAACTCTCTGGCCCTCTTCAAAAGGAACCTTGATGATTGGATGGGAGATAGGAAATTCACCCCAGGTGATCACATCAGTTGCCCTGCTAGACAGGGGTAGGAAATTCACCCCAGGTAATCACATCAGTTGCCCTGCTAGACAGGGGTCCAGGGAAGTAAATACTGTGGGAAGAAATAGTCAGGGAATTGTTATGGCTAGGCTTATATATGTCCTAGGGCCGATAGCCTAGCACCAACATATGAACCTATAAACTAGACATTGTTTGTGTTCCTAAATAAGTTACTGTTACTTCTAGTCAAGTTTTACCACTGTTGATGTGCAGTGATCATGGGGTTATATAGGTTAACCTGTTGCTAGATAATTCTGCCAAACTGATATCTAAACCAATGCACATAAGATTAATTACAGATTAAATGGAAGCAAAACAGTCACTATGTAAAATTAACTGCAATGATGTGTTCAATGGAAAAAGTGCAGAAGCAATGTGGAAAGTTTTGAAAGAGAAATTGAGTGCAAAAAATCAAAGAAATGTTTATCATCAGGATCTAGGCATACAACATCAGGGGGATATATTTCCATAAGAACAAGATACCTGATTAAGGTGAGAGACAAAAATATAAAAAACTGAAGAGTGGTCGAACTACAACTTTGAAAACTGAATATAAACAAGTTGAACAAGCAAATTAAGCATAGTGTGAGACAACATCAAGAAAATTTTGAAGAAAAGTTATATAAAGATATTGAGCATAATAGGAAACCTTTTTATAGATGAATAAGATGTGGAAGGAGTAAAGATATACAAATTGATAAACTGTGTGCAGATTCTAAAATTTATTCTCAGACAGAACACATTATAGATAAATTTGCAAAATCTTATGCAAAACAGTTTGGTTCCACAAAGTCTGATAAGGGGTGATACGTTGTCCTAGTGACATCCAGGTAACCGCAGAAACTGGAATCAAATTAGATTGCAACGTAAAAGAACTGCGCAAACTGGATCCAAACAAAGCACAAGGAGGAGACAGAATTAGTAATAATGGCCTGAGGACACTTCAGTAAGACCTTACAGTATCATTATATCTATTATTTACTAGGCCATATAAATATGGGGAGACTCCTCAAGATTAGAGACGTGCATATTATACCTGTCTTTAAGGGAAAGGTAAGTAGGCCAAACCCTCAGTCATATAGACCCTTAAGTCTATTTTCATGTTGTGGAAAAATAATGGAGAAGGTAATACTGGATAAATTATAGTCAGAACTGGATAGGTGTGGATTTGAAACCATATATCAGCATGTATATGTTGAAAATAGATCTATTACCACCAATAACATGATGTTCTATAACAACATAATAACAGCTATGAATGAAAAATTATGCTGTGATGTAATATATATAGATTTAATTTCGGCATTTCATAGGGTCATACACAAAACACTCATCAATAAATTAGTATAATCAGATATCAATGTACTCTTGATAAGATGCATAACTGCATGGCTTACATATAGGACATGGCAAGTATCACACAGCAACTGGACAGGTGAAATTCTTGGTTACAGTCAGGGTGTCCCACAGGGCTCTGTCCTAAGCCCTTACTTGTTTAGATTGTATCTTTCAGACCTAACTTTTTCATCTGAAGTGTTCTATAGTCTATATGCAGATGACCTGAAATTGGGTAAACTGACTACCTGCGTTACAGATAAGGCATGTCTGTAAAATAACTTGACTAAATTGACCATTTGGGCACAGGAGAATAATATGCTGATAATACATCAAAAACTAAATGTGAGATTTGGGAGACATAAACTGAAAGGTTAATATTTAATACAGCACATCGTGATTGAATGTGTAGATTCATTTAAGGACCTGCATTTATGAGTAGATCCAGTTTTGAGTTTTTCTAATCATATCAACCAATTGGTTAATGATAGTTATAGAACTATAGTTTGTATAAAATGATTTATAAAGTCTAGGAAATCAGAAATTATGAAGTCATTGTTTTAGTTACATTAGATCCAAACTTGAGTATGGAATACCAATATGGAAACCTTATAAGAAAACTAGCATGAGTAAACTGGAAACAGTACAGAAGAAATATAGCAAGGGTATCCATGGATGAAAAAATTTAAGTTATTATGAAAGACTGAAATATCTGAACTTGTACTTTGTACAGTACAGTGCCTCTTACAGATATCTAAGAGGAGATCTTATTCAGGTATGTAGGGTATTTAGAGACAACTAGCTCTGGGAATGTTTGGGGTTATCAAAAAGTAGTAAAGAATCAACAGAAAACCTATGTAGAAGATTCTATAGGAATGAGAAGTGCACCAATTTGTTCTCTGAGAGAGCAGCTGATGCATGGAGCAGACTACCAAATTACATTAACACAAGTACTAGTTTAGATATTTTTAAGAACAGCCTGGACACTTCTTATGGGAACAAGTGTTTTGATATATTGGCAGGCTAGAAGGCCATTAATGCCCATGCTTGAAATATTTGTATGTATGTATGTATGTATGCATGTATGTATGTATATGTTCATTGTTGTCATGTGACTATCTGCAGGAACCTATTCTGGGGTACACTGACCCTTCACTGTCTCATGGAGCTTGCAAACTAACTGGTATGTCGCAGTGTGTCATTTTCTGTATACATATGGTAATGCATGTGCAATGAACACACACTGGCATGTTCCCTGTCATGCAGCTTATGAAAGATACAAAAGGGACTCTGACTTGTATCTGTTGTTCTAGCATCTTTCCTCATACTTGTCACACATCTCTGATGTGTTCTTTTTCTTTCAGCATGAGCAGAACATGACAGTAATCATGTTGTTCTACCACGGCAGCCATCCATGACCAGTTCCATTCATATGTGTTGACATGATGAATAGAATGTGACAGTAATCATGTAGTTCGACCGCAGCAGCCATCCATGGCTAGTTCCAGTCACAAGTGTTGACATGCATTTTAAGCATTTTCAGTCCATTGTCAGGACAGATTCACTTATGGCAACATTCTCATTATGTCTCCTTATTATATGTAGGGTGGGTGATACAGCCAGGGGTCTATTGCTTAATGAGTAAATGATGATAGGGTTTTAGATTTTCATATGAGTAGCAAGAAGACATGGTGGATTATGGTTGGGGGTGTTAGGGGTTGTTTGTGCTGAGGGGGTGGCAGTGTAGTGATGTGGGAAGACGGAAAATGATTGATTGGGTAAAGCTGTTGATAATGTCTTTAGAAGATGAAGGAAGTTTGTAACTGGGTAGAAGGAGCAGCATTAGCCATATTTGAGAAAATGTAGGTATTCATACTGATAAGTTAGAGGCTGACTGTAGTGTTTGCATGTAATGCTTCAAGTGGAGCTAGGATGTAGTGTATGTGTTTTTAAGAGGAGGCATTTTGTGGGATGAGTAGAAATGTATGAACCTGTGGGGTGTCTGAGGAGTTGGGGGTGGGAGGAGAGTGAAGTAGGAAGTGGGTAATAGGTCTTGCATCAGTGCATCAGTGGGAACCAATCAGCTCGAGTCTATACACAGTGGGTCTGGTTCTAGTGAATGACTGTTGTAGAATTGCTGAAAGTACATAGACGGAGAAACTCACCTCTGATGAAGTATACTTGGATGTTAATTTTACTTTCAGTAGAGCAGCCCCTTGAGTCAGGGTTAGTATGACACTTAAAAATGTACTAGGAAAATTAGTCAGTATTTGGCCTATGTACTTTTATGATTTTATGTATAGCAATGACCTAGGTTAAACGATTATTCAGTTTACCAGTCTATAGACTAGATAATGATGCATAATGCCATGATGAGGGCTATATACGAATACAAGTCCACTTAAATAATGTCATATTTATTTATTTATTTATTTTATTTTACATTTGTTGACTGCGATAGTCCGACTGGATGCATGTCCATTTTCAGCGGAGGCCCGGGCAGAAAAGCTCCAAGGGTAAGCAGATACAGCATTACATAATACCAGCATTACATATTACAAACAGACTATTTACAGAGATTACATAATTAAGCAAGTTAAACAAGTTCCACAGGTTACAGTTAATCCTGAGCACAAGTCAGGATTAAATTAAATTACACAGTAAACTGGTTAACAGATTTTTACACATTCTAGAGAGAGTTAGCCAGGCCTGATACATTGACATAGCCAGTTAAGTGACAAATGTTGTTTCAGTCTAGTTTTAAATTGACCTAAGGTGGAAAGTAAGGTAATATCAGCTGGAAGAGAGTTCCAGGATCTACTTACAGAGTTTGCAATAAGAGAGAATCACCGGCTGTGTTATTAATTTTGCTAGTCTGAATTAGTAATTTGTTAGAGGATCGAAGCGGTCTAGGATTGTTATAGGGGGTGATAATATTTTTAAGTGCAGGAGTATTGTCCGGATTATAGAGGATTTTATAGGCCATAATCAGTTGGTTATACTGGATTAGGCTGGGTAGTTCAAGCCACCCAAGCTGATTTAGATTGATGCAATGATGTGTCCTAAAAGGCAGCCCACTGGCAAACCTGGCAATGTGGTTGCAGCAAATTGAGAGTTTGTTAAGGACAATCTTGTTTAAATTCGAGAGTAAAGGGGATGCATACAGAAGGGTTGAAAGAAGGTGAGAGCGAGCTATGGCAATTTTAGCTGGAGGGGTTAGGAAGGCTTTTATTCTGTAAAGTGACCCTAGTTTTTTATTGATGGTTTTGATAGTTTGGTTAACATGTAGGTCAAATTTTAGATTATTGTCTATGATGACACCTAATAGTTTTGTAGATGGGTCAGGGAGATTATTTTGCCATCATTTGATTTTATGGTAAAGGTGAAAGTGGTAGACCTACGTGTTGGTGAAAATAACAGCATTTTAGTTTTTTTGGGATTTAGGATCAAACAATGTTCAGAAAGCCAGTTTTCTATTGTATTAAAGGTGGTCTGGGTAGCTGACCATAATTCTACTGGAGATGTGGCTGAGCAAATCAGAGTAGAGTCATCAGCATATTGGATACAGCTGACTTTTGGGATGACAGTATAAAGGTTGTTAATGAAGATGGAGAACAGCAAGGGCCCTAGTATAGAGCCTTGTGGTACTCCAAGGGTGTTAGGTAGAAGGTTAGAGAGTTTGTTCTGCCAGAGGACATCCTGCTGTCGACCATTCAGGTAGTACTGAAACCATTGGAGGGCTCCAGTATCTAGACAGAATGTTTGCAGGGTGTGGATTAAAAGTTGGTGATCAACCATATTGAATGCCTTGGAAAGATCCAAAAAGAGGGCTGAGGATATATAATTATTGTTGCGATTATGGTTTATGGTGTTAGTAAAGGCTAGGAGGGCTGAAGTAGTGCTATAATGAGGATGAAAGCCATGCTGAGTGTCTGCCATAAGGCGATTTTGGATTAGGTGGTGCATGAGTTGTCTATGAATACATTTTTCCATAATCTTTGCAAGTGGAGAGAGTATAGCTATTGGCCTATAATTGGAGAATTCAGTAGAGCTGCCTCCTTTGTGAAGTGGGATTACATAGGATATTTTCCAGATGGTGGGAATTTTAGCTTCTACTATGGTTCGATTGATTAGTATTGACACGGGGTAAGTAATAGCATCAGCTGATTTTTGTAGGTACTGGCAGGGAGTTGATCAGCAGAAAGTGTAGTGGGTTTTAATTTTTGATCAAGGTACGGATAAGTGAAGTGGTGACTGGTTGGAAGCTGAGCGAGTAGGTTTCTAGGGGTGCTACTTTCAGGACCAGGGAGCTAGGAGGTAGTTGGCTAGCTAGGGCTTGAATTGTCTCAGTAAAGAATTGGTTAAAACTATCAGAAACATCTTCAGGGTTTTATCAATAGTAACAGCAGGGATTGGGGTTGAAGTTTGTCCAGGATGTAGTAGATTATTTAAACCTGCCCAAAACTTCTGAGGGTTATTTTGATTTACTGTCTGTAAATTACAGTAGTATTGTTTTTGTCTTGTAAAATTGATTTTTTGGTTTTGTTCCTGGATTGCCTGTATTTAATGTGATCTTGAGGGTCTTTAGAAGAACGCCATAAAGCCCATGCTTTGTTTCTAAGGGTAATTTTGAGTTTAGACTCTATAGAAAGCCATGGTGCAGTTTTTGCCTTGGTTCTCTTTGAACGAACAGGTGAATGCAAATCAAGGATCTCAACGAATTTGTTGTTAAAGTATGCTACTGCTTCCTCTAAAGGGAGGTGTTTTAGAATAGACCAATTACATGAGTTTAGTTCTTGTTGAAATTTGGCAGGGTCAAGGTTTTTATTGTTTCTAACCTTTCTGAGTAAGGATTGTTGGGAATTAATGGTTTTGTGCTTAATTACATATGTGAGAAGGTGATCGCTTAGGCCATTATGGAGGTTACCAGAGGTGTACAGTTGGGGGTGACTGTTTATGAGTACCCAGTCAGGTATACTTTCTTTTTGGTTGGATTTACCTATCCTGGTAGGGGTGGATATGATTTGTGTAAATGCATGCAGGTTAATATGGGTGGTTGGGGATTCTGAGGAACAGGTGCCCCAGTCTATGTTAAAGTCTCCAAGTAGTAGGGTTTCTTGGGGGTAGTAACATGATAGCCAGTGCAGGATATCTTCAAATGTAGATATATTGTTACCTGGGGGAATGTACATACAGATGATATTAATGCATTTATTTTTATTAAGTTGCAATGTGGTGGCAAGAATCTTTGAGTTATTAATCTGAGGAGGTTGTATTACATCTATGGTGACATTCAACTCAGATTTATAGAGTACAGCTACCCCACCCCCGTTCCTCGAAGCACGATCCAGCCTGTGTATGTTGTACCCAGGTGATAACACTTCATTGTCTTTAGTGTTAGGTTTTAACCAGGTTTCAGATAAACAGAGAATCTCAGGTGAGTGGACATCCAGAAGTGCATGCAATTCATGTACCTTGTTATTAATGCTTCTAATATTGAGATGACAGACTAGGAGAGAGTTAGTATATATATATATATATATATATATATATATATATATATATATATATATATATATATAAAAAGTGACAGACTAGGAGAGAGTTAGTATATATACATATAAAAATTTTCAGCCTGTTTGTTTAATAAGAAACTAATGCACATTTAACAGTACACACATCCTTTCTCTGTTCAGAGGTTTTAATATTACCACCACCACCATCATGCATTTGCTTTTCTATGAATATTTGGGAATATGGACATTTTTTTCTAAAACACAAGTGTTTAAATAACATTGTTTAAAGCCCTTTACTATCAAAGAAGCAATTTTCTGCTAAAGGTCATTCCAGACCATGACTTCTTTCTATGTACTGCTTTGACTGGTTTTCAAACAAACACTGCTTGGTGTTGTTACCTTGTATTACAACACTAAGCAGTCTGTTACTGTCCAGCATTAGTCATTTAAGTGGATCTACATATATGGCTGCTGTGATGTCGTCACAGATAATACATCCCTGTTTGGATCCTCTGCATCAGCTTTTGATACTCAGATGGCTTTCCTTCTTTCCTTCCCTCCCGCCATCTCTTCTTCTCTCCCTTCCACAATCCTTCCTTCTTCTATAAATGCAGTTCTGTCCATTTCTGTCTCTGCCATGCAGCTGCCTTTTTTGAACGGCAGTATTATTTCCCTCCTCAACACCTGATTATTATAGGCAACTGTAATTTTTGTTTCCGTGGTTAAATATTTGTATTTCTATGACTAAGAAAATTATCATATAATACATAGATTGTTATCTAATGAGACTGGTTAATAGAATTTGTGCATTAAGCCCTACTGGGAATATATGTAAGGCAGCCTAAAGAAAGCAAGCTTTAAATAAACACAGCCTAGATATGAGTACTAGAAAATCCTTTGACTGACTTCTAAACATATGTAACTATTCCATTTAGATAAGACTTGATCACAGAAGATCTTATTTGCTTGTAAAACAGTCAGTGATGTGCTTGGCAGACGTACAGTGATTTTGAGGAACAAATGTTGACATATGCTGTCTACAGGGCTGTTCTAGTTGTGGGGTACACTGGCGCTTCATGCTCATTATGCTAATACATGATCAGAAACAATGGGTATTAGCATACCAGCAGTCCCCATGAATAAATCAATGTGAAAAGTCCATCTGGGAATGTTTACATAAACAGATGGTGATGACTAAATCAGATGCATATGAGTGGACACAGCAGAAATACCTTAACTTTACACAGTTCAATCTGTGGTGACATTTCCACTCATTAGAAGGCATGCAGCATTTTGGGGAAGAGCTACTGTCTATAACCATAAATGATGTGCAGGCTACATACAATATAAAATAAAACAGATAAAAATTGCCTAGGCAGCAGTATTTGGGAGAAGGGGCCACTGTATGTAACCATAAAATATGACTGCAGGCTATATACAGTACAAATAAAACATTAGCTTAAACTTGCTTAGGCAGTAAGGACAGTAAACATCCTTAAACACATTCAGAGGCTAGAATAAGGCACATTTAAAAATCATGCTTTCAAGATTCAGGAAAATGTTTTTCCTTCAGAGCTAAGGTTAACACAGAAACAACAAATATCATTCCATGGCACATGCATAAAGAGTTTAAGTGATGAGTACTCTGACACAGCACACAGGTTTCACCTTGATCCTTTGTACTTCCTCTGCTTACAGCACCTGGAAGGGCATGAGCTAGGAGGTAACAAACATTTCAAAAACAGTTCACAAGGATATGAGAAAATAACATGTTGCTGTTGTGAGCAGGAGCTGTGTGCAGATAAAGCCAACTAGATGGGCCACCAACAGTAGAAAACTTCAAGAAATAATTTGCGATATTTTTTCAGATTGAATCTACATCTCTGAGTTATCATCAAACATCTACAGTTTATTTGCAATGACTGAAAAATTACTTGAGTAGTTTATTTTCTTTGCAAGTAAAATGTATTACCTTGCTTACCAGCTGTATTACTCGCACTAGTACAAAATGGTGGTTATAAAACAACCGGGCTCATCAGATTACCTGTGGAAGTAACATGTAAAGAACTCTCAGACCTCTAGAATAAGCTTCGCAGCTTGATAGGGGACTTACTATCTTCCTTTAAATATAACCTATTTGTCAAGATGGGATTTCACAGATATGGTGCAGGATTGACTGATATGGCCTTGCTGGAAAAAGGAGGTGCCACCTGAGGGACTGTACTGGTAAGGTGTGAAATGCAAATGCATAGATAGTTATTTACTTATTTATTACATTTGGTTACTGGGGAAGTCCGACTGGGATTGAACTCCTTTTCAAAGCAGTCACAGGGAGAGAAGCTGCAGCAGATACACTTATACAACATCAACATTAGTAATACAACACAAAGAGAAACACTAGCAAATGCAATAGTAGAATAAACATAACAGTAATTCAATGCAGAAATGGAACACAGATGTTAGCTTACCATTTTAGTGCAGTCTTGCAGTGCTAAAGTACTGTTCAGAGTTGCAATCGTTATTGAAGACTAGCTGTTTTTATGCAATATGCAATAAATTAAGCAGCGTCAGAGAGAGGAAATATAAAGGAGATACAGAAGTTTATAATAAACATAAGATTGAGGCGATAGAAAAAATTATTAGCAAGAAATGAGCTGATGTAGCAACTTAACTCTTATGAGGAAGAAAGTAAGTGTGCCTAGGGAGCACTATAATTAGTTTGAAAGGGAGTGTAGAGGGAGAACTATTTAAAGGTGTGGACCAAGGGTTTACCAGAGGATGTGCAGGAACACAAGCAAGAGTCCAGTTAAGTGCTGTTCAGCTCTGTTTTGAAATATTTTATGTGTTCAATTTATTTTAGAGGGAGGGGGTGAGAATTTCAAAGTTTAGATATGTAGTTTGAGTAAAGGGAGTCTCTTGCTGCCCTATTTCATTTAGCTATAATAAGTTGATGATTGCGTGCAAATTGTCAGGTTCTGTTTTGGGTAGTAGGGTGGGATTATGCCTATAAGAGATGGGCATTTTTCTGTTCTATGAATGAGCTTATGATTTGTTAGCAATTGAAAATAAGTTAAATAGTATGGCAGTTCTGACCTGCTGAATAATTTCAAGGTGGATTTGCTGCTAATTTGGCCATTTTATTTCAGCATTGTTTCAGTTTATTTATTTGGGTAGATTGTAAGTTATTGAGAATGAGTGCAACGAATAGGCATATCGACATGAGATAAGGTGATGCAATGTGTTTTCCTGTGTCACTTGTTAGATAAGGTTTGATCATATATAGACAGGCAAGTTTTTGGTGATTGTTTTCAACTGGTTTATGTAGTGATTGCATTTCTTGTTTTCATCTATGATTGTCCCAAATTGTTTAATGTAGTTTACCAATTGTTATTCTATCTGATGATATAATATGTAAGAAAGCTTTACTCTGGAGCATTGCTTAGGGGGTAAATAATATTAGTTTGCTTTTTTGGGGTGGTTAATAACAACTGATTGCAGGATAGCCAGGTTTTGATGGATGAGAAGGAAGCTTGGTAAAGTGTTGGACTTTGCCTATGCTGGGGGTAGGATAGATCAGGATGGACTCATCAGCATACTGGACTTCTGTGACATGTTTACTTGTTGTGTGAAAGTAATTTCTGAATATATTAATTAGCAGAGACCCTACGATGGAACCTGGGCACCACTCACAGATTCAAGAAAGAAGGCACAGGTGTCATTCTGCCATTTAACAGCTCAAGATCTGTTGGCAAGGTAACTGAAATCTAGAGAGAGAGCTACATAGTTTTTTATTTTTATATGAGTTTTTTATATGATACTGCATCAAAGGCTTTTGAAATGTTTAGGAGAAGTACATATACCAGGTTACCTGTGTTTCTATGTAGCTGTATGGTGTTGAGGAGGGCAGAAGTGGTGCATGTTTGGTTTTAGATAAAAACTACATAAAAGGAAAACATAAATGGTCTATCAAAGCCTATTACAATTAGTATCATGCTTTAATACATGGATTTCAAGTCAAAGACAGAAGATTTTAACTAATAATTGTCAGATGCAGAAATATTCACTGTCCATTGTAGGGATCTACACCTGGGGGAAGATCTGGTGGTGTACAAGGTGGTGTACAATTCCAATAGTCCTTGCTATACCTTGTATGGAATAGTGTTTGTCTAATGAAAAAGCAATTTATATTCTTTTTTTTCTTTTTATGTTAATATATTTATTTTGGAAAAAAAGACCATAAGAGGAAGCAAGTCCATGTTGATCAGTGATTATTTTTGTCTTGTCTTGCTTGGATTTATTTAGAGATACTGACTAATTAAGATTCACTTCTAAGATAAGAAGCATATGTTGCAAATTTTTTGATCAGTCAGCCATGTAAGACCAGCAGATGGCAATTATGTTTTGCATGGCTAGCAGGCAACAAAAGGTTATTGCTCTAGAGGCCTTCTCATTTATTTTCAGATGTAGTAGTCATGTTACAGCATAGTGCTCATTTACTTGATTTAAATTACCAGTCTAAAAATATAATAATATATTTATTTTCTTCGACAGCATCTCGTAAAGGAAAAATTAATTCAAATAGGTTTCCTGTGTGTGATAGCGGAACAGTAGAAAGGCCAATTAAATAAATCAGACTTAAGTACAAAGAAAGAAAAAAAGGAAAGAAAGAAATACACACACAAAAACACACACACATATGTATATATACATATATATATATATATATATATAGAATAGCTATCTATAGAGAGATAAATCTCTATATATTTAAATAAAATAATTGATTGAGGACACAGCTGACCACATGTTTTCTGCTGTGTCACAATCTTTCATATGTTGGTTTAAATGAATGTGCAATGAGAGTTTAAGTAGCAATAATAGATTAGATGGAACAGCAGAGACTCATTGGTATTATTTAGGTGATCAAAGACACAGATCAGTGATTGTTTTTAGCTGAGAACCGATTTACTGAATGCTGAATTTTTTGAATATACTGGTCATCTCTTTCAAAAGTGCAGGCACGTGTATTGCATAGAGTTTGATATAGTTAGGGCCAAATGTGGTAAAGTCTATTATTTTTGTAGTAGTTCTTATATTGTTTAATGATTTTTCAGTAAACGGTTGAGAAACAAGTTGCAGGCTGTCAGTCAGAAGGTAATGGATTTTATTTTATGCAAGATTGTTATATAGTGAGGATAGGGGATATGTCCTTTCTATACTGCCATGCCATTGTGCAATCTCAGAGATGGTATATATATATATATATATATATATATATATATATATATATATATATATATATATATATATATATATTTGTTGTTTTTCTAGTGTATATATATATATATATATATATATATATATATATATGGATCTAGGACTTTTGCACGAAAGTGCAAAAGCCCAAATCCATTATCACCGAACACACTTTAACGAAAGCGCTTTTCACAGAAAAGCGCTCTTGTTAAAGTGCGTTTAAACAAAATCTACGTTTATGCAGGGGGGCAAGCCCCCCATGCACCCCCCATGTTGGAAGCTGTGCCCCCCACACCCACCCTACTTAAATATTCTCACTCCGAGATCGCACTACAGTGGGGAAAAGGGAATTTTCCCTTACCTGCACCATAGTATGATCTCCGGAACAGGCATACTTACACAAAAGTGCTTTTTCAGTGAAAAGCACTTTTGCGTAAATATGCCCCACTGATAATCATTCGGTGGAAAGTGCATTCAGGGATCTGTATGGATCCCGTATAAATATATATATATATATATATATATATATATATATATATATATGTATAACACTGGCTGCGTGGAGTGAGGGTGCAGCCCACTGCAAGAAATGCTGGTTATGGTGTTCTTTTTGAATATGTCAGTTTGTTTGGGTGTCAGTGAACTATATTTTGTGTTGGGCATGCAAAGTGGCATATGAATGAGTGAATGTGTGATGAGTGTATGAGGATTTGTTTGGTTGTCAGTGATCTGTGCTTTGTACTGGGTATGCTTGACAGTGTATGGATGATTCAACTTGTGATTAAATGTTGTTTAATTGCTTGAGCTGGGATCAGTGTTAGATTAGGTGTAGTAAAATAGACCCTGTTTGTGTTTGCGTGTGTCTGCGCGTGTGTGTGTGTGTGTGTGTGTGTGTGTGTGTGTGTGTGTGTGTGTGTGTGTGTGTGTGTGTGTGTGTATGTGTGGTTGACAGTTCAGGTGGTCGAGTACAAAAAAGGCGGTACAGCTGGCCGAAAATTAGCCAACTGCACATTATTAATTTTTTTAGTGTGAGACCACGGAACAGTGGGGATTAGAGAATTTGCCCTTTTCCTACTAAAGTGTGATCTCAGAGTTGGCATGTATATTTAGCAGGAGGTGTGAAAGATGCAGCAGGATATATATATATATATTTTTCTTCTTTTCTTCATTTATTTGTGTTTAGAGCTTTTTGTGCTTGATCACTTTAGTTTTTTTTTTTAATCTTCTATTTTGTGATACATACCCATATCTCTATCTGTCTACCTATATGTAAATCATATAAATGAGTACATGACACTTTGTTATATTATCATATAATGGAACCTAAAAAGATTGAGCAAGACTGCTTGATCCTAAACTCAGGGGAAAAAAAATAAACATTTTTGCAAGGGGGCAAATAATTCAGATTCATTTAATATGATCTTTCCACTGATGCTCACTGCTGTCTTTTATCTTGTCTGCCAGTTAAAATTGCCATAATACAAATTATTCAACATTCTACATGCTGTCAA